>NC_029427.1:117500-130000 GCF_017979445.1 Akebia trifoliata | reverse complement strand
AAGAAAAAAATATTTCTAACTCCAGATATAAAGATTGGTCCTAAGGAGACAAGTTGTGATGATAAAAGATTAGAATCGCCGAAAAAGAAAAATATTTGGCAGATATTAAAAAGAATAAGTGAACGATTAATAAGCAAATGGCACTATTTTATAAAATTATTTCTTGAAAGAATATACCTTCTATGTATTATTCATATTCCGAGGATCAATGTAAAACTTTCCCTTGAATCAAAAGAAAAAATTATTGAGAAATATGGTTACAATGATGAAACAAATCAAGAAGGAATTAATGAAACAAATCAAAATACAATTCATTTTATTTCGACTATAAAACATTCGCTTTCGAATATTAATAATAAGAATTCACAGAGTTTTTGTGCCCTATCCTCCTTGTCACAGGCATATGTATTTTACAAATTATCACAAACCGAAGTTATTAACAAGTATCACTTGAGGCCTGTACTTCAATATAACGGAACATCTCTTTTTCTTAAGGATAAAATAAAGGATTATGTTGGAACACAAGAAATATTTCATTCCGAATCAAGGCATAAGAAACTTCGCAATTTTGGAATGAATGAATGGAAAAACTGGTTAAGGGGTCATTCTCAATACGATTTATCCCAGACTAGATGGTCTAGATTAGGACTGCAAAAATGGCGAAATAGAGTCAATCAAAGTTATATGGTTCAAAAAAAAGACTCAAAAAATTTGGATTCATATGATAAAGACCTATTAATTCATTATGAGAAAAAAAAGAATTATGCAGTGGATTCATTACCGAGTCAAAAAGCAAAATTAAAAAAAAACTACAGATATGATCTTTTATCACATAAATATATTAATTATGAACATAAGAGGGACTCATATATTTTTGGATCACCATTACAAGTCAACGAGGTCCTAGACATCTCCTATAATTGCAACACATATAACCCCGAATTTTTTTATGTGTTAGACGGTGTAGCTATTAGTGATTATCTAAGAGAAGATTCTATTATTGATACGGATAAAAATACGGATAGAAAATATTTTGATTGGAGAATTTTTAATTTTTGTCTTAGAAAAAAGATCGATATTGAGGACTGGACCAATATGGATACCGGAGACAACATCAATAAAAAAACTAAGACTGGGACTAATTATTCTCAAATAATTGATAAAATTGATAAGAAAGATCTTTTTTATCTCGCGATTCATAAACAAATCAACTCATTCCGTCAAACAAAAACCTCTTTTGACTGGATGGGAATGAATGAAGAAATACGAAATCATCCCATGTCGAATCTGGAACTTTGGTTTTTCCCAGAATTTGTGTTACTTTATGATGCATATAAGATTCAACCGTGGCTCATACTAATCAAATCACTTCTTTTCAATTTTATTGGAAATGCAAATGCTAGTGAAAATAAAAATCTCAACGGAAAGCAAAAAACAGGTCTTCGTATATCACCTACTCAAAAAAAATCTCTTGAATTTGAATTCGAAAATGGAAATAAAGAAGAAAAAGAGCAAGCAGGCCAAGGAGATTTTGGCTCAGATCTATCAAACCAACAGAAAGATGTTAAAGACAATTATGGGGGATCAGATATTCAAAGTAGAAAGGAAAAGCAATCTAAGACTAAGAACACCGCGGCAGCAGACCTCGCTTTCCTCCTGAAACGATATTTGTGTTTTCAATTGAGATGGGATGCTCATTTGAATCAAAGAATAATCAAAAATCTCCAGGTATATTGCCTTCTGCTTAGACTGATAAATCCACAGGAAATTGCTATATCCTCTATTCAAAGCGAAGAAATGAGTCTGGATGTAATGCTAATTCAGAAAGATCTAACTCCTCCAGAATTAATAAAAAAAGGAATATTGATTATCGAACCGGTTCGTCTGTCTATAAAATGGGATGGACAATTGATTATGTATCAAACCATAGCTATTTCACTGGTCCATAAGCGTAAGTACCAAACTAATCGAAGATGCCGAGAAAAAAAAAATGTTGATAAGAATGGTTTTGATGAATCTATTGCAAGACATGAAAGGCTGGATGGGAACAGAGACGAAAATCATTATGATTTACTTGTTCCTGAAAATATTTCATCTCCTAGGCGGCGTAGAGAATTGAGAATTCTCATTTGTTTAAATTCGGGAAATGTGAATCTTTTGGATAGAAATCCAGTATTCTGCAATGAGAACAATGTAAGGACCTGTGGTCAATTTCTGGATGAGGGCAAGCATCTTAATATAGATACAAATAAATTCATTAAGTTCAAATTATTTCTTTGGCCCAATTATCGATTCGAAGATTTAGTTTGTATGAATCGCTATTGGTTTAATACTAATAATGGTAGTCGTTTCAGTATGTCAAGGATACATATGTATCCACGATTGAAAATTGGTTGATAATCCATTTCTTATACATCAATCACGTGTCATATCGGATATGGTATAGGAAAAACAGATGTACACACCCGTTGTGTTAGAATACATTATCGTACATGATACTGATTCAATGAACTTATGAATTAGATCTAGGAATGAATGGGCAGACTCCTCTTATCTTATGTCCAAATTTCTCTCTTTTGTGGTTGCAGAAGCATACCATGTTTTTTATCTATATCCGAATCAAATTGCAAATTTGATTATTGATTAATTGAATTTGATAGAACAAGCAGTATATGAATCAATCCAGATTATTGTGTATACCAGATTCAACCGTTTGGCATTATTATTACTAATCGGTAAAATCCATATCTGTAAATGTAAAAAAAAGAAAAAAGGGGAGAAGAATTCTTTTTATGGTAAAAAATTCATTAATCTCAGTTATTTCGCAAGAAGAAAAAGAAAAAAAGAAGGGTTCTGTTGAATTTCAAGTATTCAATTTCACCAATAAGATACGGAGACTTACTTCACATTTGCAATTGCACAGAAAAGACTATTTATCTCAGAGAGGTCTACGGAAAATTCTGGGAAAACGTCAACGGCTGCTGGCTTATTTGTCAAAGAAAAATAGAGTACGTTATAAAGAATTAATTGGGCAGTTGGCTATTCGGGAGCCAAAAACTCGTTAAGTTAATTTGACGATTTGAATTACTTTATTTTTTATTTATTTTATATTTATTAGATCTTGAATTTGGATGAACTTCGTTTCGTTTTCAGCAATTCATGGAATAATGAATCGGGAAAAAACATATGACTGTACCAGCTACAAGAAAAGACCTCATGATAGTCAATATGGGTCCTCACCACCCATCAATGCATGGTGTTCTTCGACTCATCGTTACTCTCGATGGTGAAGATGTTATTGACTGTGAACCCATATTGGGTTATTTACACAGAGGAATGGAAAAAATTGCAGAAAATCGAACAATTATACAATATCTGCCTTATGTAACCCGTTGGGATTATTTAGCGACCATGTTTACAGAGGCAATAACGGTAAATGCACCAGAGCAGCTGGGAAATATTCAAGTACCTAAAAGAGCCAGCTATATCAGAGTCATTATGCTTGAACTGAGTCGTATAGCTTCTCATTTGTTATGGCTTGGACCTTTTATGGCGGATATCGGTGCGCAGACCCCTTTCTTCTATATTTTCAGAGAAAGAGAATTGATATATGATCTATTCGAAGCTGCCACAGGTATGCGAATGATGCATAATTATTTCCGTATTGGAGGAGTAGCTGCTGATCTACCTCATGGTTGGATAGATAAATGTTTGGATTTCTGCGATTATTTTTTAACAGGGGTTACTGAATATCAAAAGCTTATTACGCGGAATCCCATTTTTTTGGAACGAGTTGAAGGAGTGGGCATTATTGGGGGAGAGGAAGCAATAAATTGGGGTTTATCAGGCCCAATGCTACGAGCTTCGGGAATTCAATGGGATCTTCGGAAAGTTGATCATTATGAGTGTTACGACGAATTTGATTGGGAAGTCCAATGGCAAAAAGAAGGAGATTCATTAGCTCGTTATTTAGTCCGAATCAGTGAAATGATGGAATCCATAAAAATTATTCAACAAGCTTTGGAAGGAATTCCAGGGGGGCCCTATGAAAATTTAGAAGTCCGACGCTTCGATAGAGCAAGGGATTCCGAATGGAATGATTTTGAATACCGATTCATTAGTAAAAAAACCTCGCCCGCTTTTGAATTATCGAAACAAGAACTTTACGTGAGAGTGGAAGCCCCAAAAGGGGAATTGGGAATTTTTATGATAGGAGATCAGAGTGTTTTTCCCTGGAGATGGAAAATTCGTCCACCAGGTTTTATCAATTTGCAAATTCTTCCTCAGCTAGTTAAAAGAATGAAATTGGCTGATATTATGACGATACTAGGTAGTATAGATATCATTATGGGAGAAGTTGATCGTTGAAATGATAATTGATACGACAGAAGCACAAGCTATCAATTCTTTTTTCAGATCGGAATCCTTAAAAGAGGTCTATGGGCTCATATGGTTGCTTGTCCCTATTTTTACTCCTGTATTGGGAATCATAATAGGGGTACTAGTAATTGTGTGGTTAGAAAGACAAATATCCGCAGGGGTACAACAACGTATTGGACCTGAATACGCCGGTCCTTTGGGAATTCTTCAAGCTCTAGCAGATGGAACCAAACTGCTTTTCAAAGAGGATCTTCTTCCATCTAGGGGAGATATTCGTTTATTCAGTATCGGACCATCTATAGCGGTCATATCTATTTTACTAAGTTATTCAGTAATTCCTTTTGGCTATCGCCTTGTTCTAGCCGATCTCAGTATAGGTGTTTTTTTATGGATTGCCATTTCAAGTATTGCTCCTATTGGACTTCTTATGTCAGGATATGGATCAAATAATAAATATTCCTTTTTAGGTGGTTTACGAGCAGCTGCTCAATCGATTAGTTATGAAATACCATTAACTCTATGTGTGTTATCAATATCTCTACGTGCGATTCGTTGAGACATGAACTTTTACCTATTTCTTTCTAGGACAAAAATTGAATGTATTGAATAGATATCTTCATTTTTGGATTCATAATTTGGGGTGATGAACTAAACTCGATAGTTATATGAGTGAAACAAAACAGCTTATAAATTGGCAGTAAAAAGATTGAGTCTCATTCCCTATGTACAAGAGTTAAACAGAAGTAAACATAAACAGCAGTAGAAACTGTTTACCCCAAGATTGGTTGATTAGTCATCATGGTTTGAAGCGGGTACAAAGGATCAACTGTATGGAGTTTTGACTATTGTATGTATTACCATACTGGGGATCGAGCAAAAATGAGTGGACGGTTAGGAACACCAAGGTACACAAAGGATTAGTAATGGAGATAATGTAAGTTATCCCTAAGGGGTATTTCGGCATAACATAAAAGGAATCCTAAAGGGGGCTTTAAGTTGGTAGAAATGATCAAGCAGTACTTCCCCATGATCCCGATCCAGAGTATGCTCCTATCCACTGATTAAAGAAATGGCTATCAGGAACGAAGTAATCCTTTATTTTTATTTTTTTAGAGGCCTCTTTTCTGAGAAAGAAGAATTAGGAACAAAAGAAATGGAAGGCAATTGCAATGGAAAAAAAGAATAAGAAATCTTTTTTATTCTTTTTTTTCTCTATCCATAGTCATACAGATAGAATTCTTATCATGATTCATGAACTAATGACTAAGAATATATATTATATTATTATATAGAGAATGTCTAATTCTTTTTCGTAATCGAAAGATATGGGTCGAAATATCCATTGATACGACGAGTATTTTAGTGAATATTGAAGGATTAAGTTATAAAAACAAATTGAAATTCTAAAGGATGAGATCAATTCCGAAGCACTTTTTATTTGTATTATAGCAGACAGAATTGCATTGGTCTAATTTGGGACTCTCCGATGTATCTTTACTCTATCTACCATACAAACATATCGAGAAGCTATCGAACCAGTCCTTAGATTTATTTGTGGCCATCGAGGAGCCGTATGAAGCTGAAGTATCATGTACGGTTCTGCAATAGCGATGGGAACAGTGATGTTATCACCGACTATGATTATCTAACAGTTCAAGTACAGTTGATATAGTTGAGGCGCAGTCAAAATATGGTTTTTTGGGGTGGAATGTGTGGCGTCAACCTATAGGGTTTACGGTTTTTCTAATTTCTTCCCTAGCAGAATGTGAGAGATTACCTTTTGATTTACCAGAAGCAGAGGAAGAATTAGTAGCGGGTTATCAAACCGAATATTCAGGTATCAAATTTGGTTTATTTTACGTTGCTTCCTATCTAAATCTACTAGTTTCTTCATTATTTGTAACAGTACTTTACTTAGGCGGTTGGGATCTTTCTATTCCGTACATATTCATTCCTGAACTTTTCGGAAAAAATGAAGTGGGTGGAATCTTTGGAACGACAATTGGTATCTTTATTACATTAGCTAAAGCTTATTTGTTCCTGTTCATTCCTATCACAACAAGATGGACTTTACCTAGGATGAGAATGGACCAACTATTAAATCTTGGGTGGAAATTTCTTTTACCTATTTCTCTAGGTAATCTATTATTAACAACTTCTTCCCAACTCCTTTCACTGTAAAGACATACGATATTCTAGCTTCATAACTTCTCCTAAACAAGAGAAAGAAACATCAAATTATTCATAGATATTCACGATATGTTCCCTATGGTAACTGGGTTCATGAATTATGGTCACCAAACAGTACGAGCTGCAAGGTACATCGGTCAAAGCTTCATGATTACCTTATCCCACACGAATCGTTTACCTGTAACTATTCAATATCCTTATGAAAAATTGATCGCATCAGAGCGTTTCCGCGGTCGAATCCACTTTGAATTTGATAAATGTATTGCTTGTGAAGTATGTGTTCGTGTATGCCCTATAGATCTACCCGTTGTTGATTGGAGATTGGAAACTTCTATTCGAAAGAAACGATTGCTTAGTTACAGTATTGATTTTGGAATCTGTATATTTTGTGGTAACTGCGTCGAGTATTGTCCAACAAACTGTTTATCCATGACTGAAGAATATGAACTTTCTACTTATAATCGTCATGAATTGAATTATAATCAAATTGCTTTGGGTCGGTTACCAATGTCAGTAATTGGAGATTACACAATTCAAACAATTATGAATTCAACTCAAATAAAAAAATCCACGGATAAACCCCTTGAGTCAAGAACGATTACCAATTACTAAAATTCAGTTTTGATTTAAAGGAGCGAAGCTTCTTTCATTTTGTTTGGTCAATAACTAAAAATCCTAACTATGGGTTGGTGAGAATCACGTCTTTCTTTGAATAGAAACTCTATTCATATATCCATGATGATTTCGAAATCTAACAAAACAATCAATTCAATATAAATATATAATATATAACATAGAGAAAGAGAATAATCTATAAATAGAATTCAAACAACTCTTTTGGATAGAGAAATGAAATGGGATTCAATTAGAAATTCAATTAATATAAATTGAATTAATTAAGTGTATCTACATCAACCCACACCTCATGAGGATTGAATTCAATTAGGAACGTATCAAAATAAAAAAAAAAAGGTAACTTCGTTTTTCCTGTCTGGTGAATAAGGTCATGAAACATTTCGACTCTCATTTATTTTACATATAATGGATTTACCTGGACCAATACATGATTTTCTTTTAGTATTTTTGGGATCGGGTCTTATATTAGGAGGTCTAGGAGTGGTATTACTTACCAATCCAATTTATTCTGCCTTTTCGTTGGGATTGGTTCTTGTTTGTATATCCTTATTCCATATTCCATCCAACTCGCATTTTGTAGCTGCTGCACAGCTCCTTATTTACGTGGGCGCCATAAATGTCTTAATCGTATTTGCTGTGATGTTCATGAATGGGTCAGAATATTACAATGATTTCCATCTTTGGACCGTTGGCGATGGAGTCACTTCACTAGTTTGTACAAGTATTTTTGTTTCACTAATTACTACTATCTCAGATACGTCATGGTACGGGATTAGTTGGACTACAAGATCAAACCAGATTATAGAGCAGGACTTGATAAATAATGGTCAACAAATTGGGATTCATTTATCAACAGATTTTTTTCTTCCATTTGAACTCATTTCTATAATTCTTTTAGTTGCCTTGATAGGTGCAATTGCTATGGCTCGTCAGTAATAAAGATTTAGAAAGATAAAAAATGAGTACTTCGTTTGTTTTGCCTTATCTCATCCATTTTCCTTCAATTCCATTTTCAAATTGTTCATGTATATGTATAAAAAAATGGAAATGTTTTTAGTGAAATCTATTACTAATACCTACCTTCCTTTATTCCATACTTATTATAGTCTAGTCAATTGAATTGGTTAAATTGTTGTTTTGTTTATATTGAAATGAATCGAGATTCATAAGGAGTTGGTCAATGATGCTCGAACATGTACTTGTTTTGAGTGCCTATTTATTTTCTATCGGTATCTATGGATTGATCACAAGCCGCAATATGGTTAGAGCACTTATGTGTCTTGAGCTTATACTGAATGCGGTTAATATAAATTTCGTAACATTTTCTGATTTATTTGATAGTCGCCAATTAAAAGGAGACGTTTTCTCCATTTTTGTTATAGCTATTGCAGCCGCTGAAGCAGCTATTGGACCAGCGATTGTTTCATCAATTCATCGTAACAGAAAATCAACTCGTATCAATCAATCGAATTTTTTGAATAAATAGTGGTAATCATATAAATGTGATAATCATATAAATTAAAGAATAGAATATTCACCAATTCAAATCGGTATGTACCACATAAACGTATGACCATGTTTGCTAAAACATACGAAATCAAAGTATCTTGGCGCTTTCTCCTGAGCAGATCCAGAAGTAGATTGATTAGAAAACAATTCTGGGAAATCATTGATTCGTCTGGTATCTACAATATATGATTTATTTTTACTAGATCGAAAATTTATCACGTTCCAAAAATTTATAGATCCAATGTCACATTCAGTAAAGATTTATGATACATGTATAGGGTGTACTCAATGTGTACGAGCCTGTCCCACAGATGTATTAGAAATGATACCTTGGGACGGATGTAAAGCTAAGCAAATTGCTTCTGCTCCAAGAACAGAAGACTGTGTAGGTTGTAAGAGGTGTGAATCTGCTTGCCCAACGGATTTCTTGAGTGTTCGGGTTTATTTATGGCATGAGACAACTCGCAGCATGGGTCTAGCTTATTGATACGTTCCGGAAAACTCCACTTGAATCCATTTGATTTCTCTTTACCGACAAAAAAACCGTACTCGATATATATTATTTGATTTCGAGCGCGGTTTTTTATGGTCAAAGTGTATCTTGTCTTTACCACGAATTATGGTCCTTGGTTAACACTAATTGTTGTTTTGCCGATATTTGCGGGTTCTTCAATTTTCTTTCTCCCTCATAGGGGAAATAAGGTGATTCGCTGGTATACTATATGTATAATTTTATTGGACTTACTTCTAACGACCTATGCGTTCTGTTATCATTTCCAATTGGACGATCCATTAATCCAATTAGAACAGGATTATAAATGGATAAATATTTTTGATTTTCACTGGAGACTAGGAATCGATGGACTTTCCATAGGACCCGTTTTACTAACAGGATTCATCACTACTTTAGCTACTTTGGCGGCTTGGCCAGTTACTCGAGATTCGCGATTGTTCCATTTCCTGATGTTAGCAATGTACAGCGGTCAAATAGGATCATTTTCTTCTCGAGATCTTTTACTTTTTTTCATTATGTGGGAGTTAGAATTAATTCCCGTTTACCTACTTCTATCCATGTGGGGAGGGAAGAAACGTTTGTACTCAGCTACAAAGTTCATTTTGTATACTGCAGGGGGTTCTATCTTTCTCTTACTGGGAGTTCCGGGTATGGGTTTATATGGTTCCAATGAACCAACATTAAATTTTGAAACATCAGCCAATCAATCGTATCCTATGGCATTGGAACTAATATTCTATTTTGGATTTCTTATTGCTTATGCTGTCAAATCACCGATTATACCCCTGCATACATGGTTACCAGATACCCATGGAGAAGCACATTACAGTACATGTATGCTTCTAGCCGGAATCTTATTAAAAATGGGAGCGTATGGATTGGTTCGGATCAATATGGAATTATTACCCCATGCTCATTCTATAGTTTCTCCCTGGTTGATGATCGTAGGCACAATGCAAATAATCTATGCAGCTTCAACATCTCCCGGTCAACGCAATTTAAAAAAGAGAATCGCCTATTCCTCCGTATCTCATATGGGTTTTATAATTCTAGGAATTGGTTCCCTAACCGATACGGGACTCAATGGAGCCATTTTACAAATAATCTCTCATGGATTTATTGGTGCTGCACTTTTTTTCTTGGCAGGAACGAGTTATGATAGAATACGTCTTGTTTATCTCGACGAAATGGGAGGAATAGCTATGCCAATGCCAAAAATCTTTACAATGTTCAGTAGCTTCTCGATGGCTTCTCTTGCATTGCCCGGAATGAGTGGTTTTGTTGCAGAATTGGTAGTATTTTTTGGAATTATTACCAGCCCCAAATATTTTTTAATTACAAAAATACTAATTACTTTTGTAATGGCAATTGGAATGATATTAACTCCTATTTATTCATTATCTATGTCACGTCAGATGTTCTATGGACACAAGCAATTTAATGCTCCAAACTTTTCTTTTTTGGATTCTGGACCACGAGAACTATTTGTTTCGATCTGTATCTTTCTACCTGTACTAAGTATTGGTATTTATCCGGATTTCGTTCTCTCATTATCAGTTGACAAGGTGGAGGCTATTCTATCTAATTACTTTTATAGGTAGTTTTCATCAACAAGACATAAAAAAAATCATCCTGTGATTTAAAAAATTGTTCATTGTACAATAAAAAAATAAGTATTTGAAGTGAATTGTAATCCGATACGTTTGGAGTTTTTGAGAACCATTTGAATCATTACTTGATTCAAATGGTTCTCAAAAACTCACACACGCTTTCATTATCTACGCTATTCCTATGTATTGTATTTGTCAGGTCCTTTCCTCAATTAGATATTAATGTGAATGAACCATAACTATGTAGACCTATTCCTAATAAATTTACCCCAAAATAGCATATCCAAATTATAAGAAATCCGATAGAAGCCACAATTGCAGAATTAGCGCCTTGCAAATTTTTATTTGTTCTAGTATGTAAATAAATGGCGAATATGGTCCAAGTAATAAATGCCCACGTTTCCTTGGGGTCCCAATTCCAATATGATCCCCATGCCTCATTAGCCCATACTGCTCCCGAAAGAATACCTATGGTTAAAAATATAAATCCTAGACTAATGATACGATAACTCCAACGATCCAATTGCTGAATCAATTGATGCCTGTGATAATTTCTAAACGAAAGAAAAGAAGTTCTTCGTAAAATATTGCTTCTTTCATTCATGTCTTGAATCCTACCAAAGGAAAATGGAGCACTGCTGATCAATAAATGATTGATTTTACCAAAACTCTCTATGCTTTTGCGAAATGTAATGACTAGAAGAGCTACTGATAATAATGATCCACATAGAAGAGCTGCATAGCTCAATATCATCATACTTACGTGCATCATTAACCATTGGGATTGGAGAGCAGGGACTAATATTGTGGATTGATGTAGTTCAGTTAAAAGACCCGAAGTAGCAAAGCCTTGTGTAAAAATAGCACTTGGTGCGGTTATTGCGCTTAAATAATTTTTCTGGTTTCTAAAATAGGGAACCATATGAATAATGGAGAAACTCCATGAAAGGAGCATTAATGATTCATATAAATCACTTAAGGGTAAATGCCTCGAATAAATCCAACGAGTAACTAATAATCCTGTTATACAGAGAAAAGTGGCTATCATGCCTTTTTCTGACGAATGATATAGTCCCACGATTTCGTGGACTAATAAAGTCATCAAATAAATCGTAATTACCATCGAAACGATCGAAAAACAAATGTGAGTTAATATATGTTCTAAAGTCAAAAATATCATAAAAAAAAATCCTAAACGCACAAAGAGGAGGGTCCTTCAACAATGTAATGGAAATTAGCAATTGAATTCATTTCATTATTGATTATAGGATTTATTGTATTTTTTAGAAGATGCCGCCACTCGGACTCGAACCGAGATGCTCTAGCACTGCTTCCTAAGAGCAGCGTGTCTACCGATTTCACCATAGCGGCTTGCTCGAAATCATAATAGCCCATCCCTATTCAATCGTCGAGATTGAAGGAGTCAATTCAATACAAAATCGATGAAGAAAGACTCGTTCAAATTCCTATTTGAACGTTCAATAATCCTTAGTATTGGGGGATGGGTTAGTTTGCACAAAAGGCTTTCTCGCGGCTTAAGCTCTCCTGGATTGAGGAAAGAACTATTTATAGTTCCAACTTTCCTCAATCCAGGGATAGAACTAAAAAATGTCTTTTATACCTTATACCTTATTCTGATTTTTTTACGATTTTTTTTTCTC
>NC_029427.1:72500-85000 GCF_017979445.1 Akebia trifoliata | reverse complement strand
GAATCCTATTCATAAAAACAAAAAAGAATAATAAATATAAATAATTATAATATTTATTATATATTTATTATAATTAAATTATAATTAAATAATGAAATTAAAGATAATGAAATTAAAGAGCATCGAGTCAATAAAGACTGAGGAGATTGACTCAGGAACAAATTTAATTAAGAGCTCCATTGCAGAGTTCAGACCTAACCATTAATCGAGAAGCGATGGGAACGACGAAACCTGTGACTGCAGAAGATTCTATTGAAAACGAATCCTAATGATTCATTGGGTGGGATGGCGGAACGAACCAATTCATTTATTCTAAGAGGTTATGGAATGCCCCTACGAATGAAACAGATATTGAAAGAGGAAATATTCGCCCGCGAAAGCCTTAGTGGATTGCTTAGTTTTGGGCGATTCAACAAAAGTAAAAAAGAAAATGCATTCTATCAGTCTAAAAGACGTTATAATATTATAGATAATAATATAAATCTACGTCTAGTTGTATATACAAACAAGGTATACAATTCCTACGCGACGGATTAGATCTCAAAAACTCCCATGATTCGGAGTATTATTCATTAAATACATGAATATCTTTAATATTATTGAATCGTTTCATTCGCGAGGAGCTGGATGAGAAGAAAGTCTCATGTCCGGTTCTGAAGTAGAGATGGCATTGAGAAACAACCATCGACTATAACCCCAAAAGAACCAGATTCCGTAAACAACATAGAGGAAGAATGAAGGGAATATCTTATCGAGGAAATCGTATTTGTTTCGGTAGATACGCTCTTCAGGCACTTGAACCCGCTTGGATCACATCTAGACAAATAGAAGCAGGGCGACGAGCAATGACACGATATGCGCGTCGTGGGGGAAAAATCTGGGTACGTATATTTCCAGACAAACCTGTTACAGTAAGACCTACGGAAACACGTATGGGTTCGGGGAAGGGATCTCCCGAATATTGGGTAGCTGTCGTTAAACCGAGTCGAATACTTTATGAAATGGGTGGAGTATCCGAAAATGTAGCCAGAGAAGCTATTTCAATAGCTGCGTCCAAAATGCCTATACGAACTCAATTCGTTATTGCGGGATAGGGATGTGGAACCAAAGGAAAGGGGTCTTTGTAATAAAAAAAACAAACGCAGGTTTATTTATTTTTCGACAAACAATATTTCTTGTTTTTTTTTTTCTTCGCCCCTTGCATTGAAAGAAAAGATAAAAAAAAAAAAATGATATGATTCAACCTCAGACCCATTTAAATGTAGCAGACAACAGCGGGGCTAGAGAATTAATGTGTATTCGAATCATAGGAGCTAGTAATCGACGATATGCTCATATTGGTGACGTTATTGTTGCTGTAATCAAAGAAGCAGTGCCCAATATGCCTCTACAAAGATCAGAAGTGATCAGAGCTGTAATTGTACGTACATGTAAAGAACTCAAACGTGACAACGGTATGATAATACAATATGATGACAATGCAGCAGTTGTCATTGATCAAGAAGGAAATCCAAAAGGAACTCGAGTTTTTGGTGCGATCGCTCGGGAATTGAGACAGTTGAATTTTACTAAAATAGTATCATTAGCTCCTGAGGTATTATAAATACTAATAGATGAGATCATGATTATAGTACGGTATCTGAAATGAAATAGATTCAAGTAATTAGTGGATTGTGTCTCACGCATATACCTTTAATAAAATAATTCATAAAAAAAAATGGAGCATGTTGATTATATCAAAATTCGGAGGCACCAATAATTATAGTTCGTCATGGGTAGGGACACTATTGCCGACATAATAACTTCTATACGAAATGCTGACATGGATAAAAAAGGAACGGTTCGAATAGCATCTACTAATATCACCGAAACCATTGTTAAAATACTTCTACGAGAGGGCTTTATCGAAAACGTGAGAAAACATCGAGAAAGCAACAAAAATTTCTTGGTTTCAACTCTGCGACATAGAAGGAATAGGAAAGGACCATATAGAACTATTTTAAAACGTATCAGCCGACCCGGTCTACGAATCTATTCCAACTATCAACGAATTCCTAGGATTTTAGGGGGAATGGGGATTGTAATTCTTTCTACTTCTCGAGGTATAATGACAGACCGAGAAGCTCGACTAGAAGGAATCGGGGGAGAAATTTTGTGTTATATATGGTGATCTTTTTGGTATCTGAATTGCATCCGTAACTTCCTATTTTTTGTTTTGTGAAAAAAAAAGAGGAAGGACGGGTTGTCTAATATCACGCCTCCTCCATTAGTTGATATTTCAAGGGGGTTACCTGGAATGAAAGAACAAAAATGGATTCATGAAGGTTTAATTACTGAATCACTTCCAAATGGTATGTTCCGGGTTCGTTTAGATAATGAAGATCTGATTCTAGGTTATGTTTCAGGAAAGATCCGACGCAGTTTTATACGGATACTACCGGGGGATAGAGTAAAAATTGAAGTAAGTCGTTATGATTCAACCAGGGGCCGTATAATTTATAGACTCCGCAACAAAGATTCGAACGATTAGGTGGCTTTTTTTTTTCAACATTTCTTTCGTAGGGATACAATTCGAGGTTCAAAATCTCAAGAGACTTATTTTCTTCCAAGGAGTAGATTCGGAATTAAGATAAGGAATGACAAATATGAAAATAAGGGCCTCCGTTCGTAAAATTTGTGAAAAATGTCGACTGATCCGTAGGCGGGGACGAATTATAGTAATTTGTTCCAACCCGAGGCATAAACAGAGACAAGGATAATCTTTCTAAAAAGGGATTCTCTAAAGGACCCAATGTACAAATAAAGGATCTGTTTTGACATGAAATGGATATATCCGTATATCCCTGACTCATATTTATGAGATGATAAAATATGGCAAAACCCATATCAAGAATTGGTTCACGTAGGAATGGACATATTGGTTCACGTAAGAATGGACGTAGAATACCAAAGGGAGTTATTCATGTTCAAGCAAGTTTCAACAATACTATTGTGACGGTTACAGATGTACGGGGTCGGGTGGTTTCGTGGTCCTCCGCCGGTACTTGTGGATTCAGGGGCACAAGAAGAGGGACGCCATTTGCTGCTCAAACGGCAGCAGGAAATGCTATTCGTACAGTAGTGGATCAGGGTATGCAACGAGCAGAAGTCAGGATAAAAGGTCCTGGTCTCGGAAGAGATGCAGCATTACGAGCCATTCGTAGAAGTGGTATAGTATTAAGTTTCGTACGAGACATAACCCCTATGCCACATAATGGATGTAGACCTCCTAAAAAAAGACGTGTGTAGAAATAAGAATTGAACAGATTTCAAGAGAAATAAATGATTCAATGATCTGATCAAATAATATTACTATGCTTCGAGAGGCAGTAGCAGTATCTACTCGTACACTACAGTGGAAGTGTGTTGAATCAAGAGCAGACAATAAGCGTCTTTATTATGGCCGTTTTATTCTATCTCCGCTTATGAAGGGTCAAGCCGATACGATAGGCATCGCGATGCGACGGGCTTTACTTGGCGAAATAGAAGGAACATGTATCACACGTGCAAAATCTGAAAAAATACCACATGAATATTCTACCATAGTAGGTATTGAAGAATCAGTACATGAAATTTTAATGAATTTGAAAGAAATTGTATTGAGAAGTAATCTGTATGGAACTCGCGACGCATATATTTGCGTCAGGGGTCCTGGATACGTAACTGCGCAAGACATCATCTCACCGTCTTCTGTGGAAATCGTTGATACTACCCAACAGATAGCTAGCCTGACAGAACCAATTGATTTGTGTATTGGATTACAAATCGAGAGGAATCGTGGATATCGTATGAAAACACCAAATAACACTCAAAATGGAAGTTATCCTATAGATGCTGTATTTATGCCTGTTCGAAATGCGAATCATAGTATTCATTCTTATGGGAATGGGAATGAAAAACAAGAGATACTTTTTCTCGAAATATGGACGAATGGAAGTTTAACTCCTAAAGAAGCACTTCACGAAGCCTCCCGTAATTTGATTGATTTATTTATTCCTTTTCTACATGCGGAAGAACAGGACACCCATTTAGAGGACAATCAAAACAGGGTTACTTTACCTTTTTTTCCCTTTCATGATAGATTGGCTAAACTAAGGAAAAACAAAAAAGAAATAGCATTGAAATGTATTTTTATTGACCAATCAGAATTGCCTTCCAAGACCTATAATTGCCTCAAAAGGTCCAATATACATACATTATTAGACCTTTTGAATAAGAGTCAAGAAGATCTTATGAAAATTGAACATTTTCGCATAGAAGATGTAAAACGGATATTGGGCATTCTACAAAAGCATTTCGCAATTGATTTACCAAAGAATAAGTTTTCAATTTTAAATCCAGTGGAATGATTTCATCTTTCTTTTTATTTAATTTATAATATAAATTAAATAAAAAGAAAGATGAAAATTCAATTGGTTTTGAATCTTCAGCACGATCCTTAGATTCGGAATAGAGCAAGAATTCAATTGAATAGATGTATCTAGGGAGGATTCACGGTGAAGCGACTATTCCCTAGATACATACGTCGTGGTATTTTATTTCACGGTTGAATCAATTTAAAAAAGACCTAAAGTTAAAGATTTCTCAATAGGTAATGTTGCTCCAATACCCAACCAAAGGGCTACTGCGGTACCAATCAAAAAGACGGTTGTAGCTACTGGACGACGAAATGGGTTTTGGAATTTATTAACATTCTCCAAAAAAGGTACTGTTAATAATCCTGCTGGTACTGAAACCATTAAAAGAACCCCCAATAACTTATTGGGTACTGTCCGGAGTATTTGAAATACGGGAAAAAAGTACCATTCAGGTAATATTTCCAAAGGAGTTGCAAATGGATCCGCTGGTTCACCAATCATTGACGGTTCTAGAACCGCTAAACCTACGTTACATGCAATAGTACCTAGAATTACTACTGGAAAAATATATAAAAGATCATTGGGCCATGCGGGTTCTCCGTAATAATTATGACCCATCCCTTTCGCCAATTTAGCTCTTAATACAGGATCATTCAAGTCAGGTTTCTTTGTTATTGGGATAGGTGAATTCTTATGGATCCATCCCCCGAAAGAACCGGACATGATAATTTTTCATCATCCGGCTCGAGCAAGAATCAAAGGAATTAAATAGATTCGTATAAAGTCCATATGTCATCTATATCAACACATATATGACTCTATGGAAGAAAAGATTTACCGGATTCAATTTTCCGGAGTTGCAACTATCCATTGCAAAAAATTCAGTTTTTACAGTTACAGGTAAATGCTCAATACCCAAGTAAGCTTACAAATTTGATCATGATCAAGTGCTTTTTGGGTCGTCTCATGCCTTGCAATTGGTGTTTATCCCCAAAATCTCTCGAGTTTACGTACAAAGGATTTACTTGTTACTACTATAGTCTAGCCTCTGTTCTTCTTTAGATCCCTTGTTTCACTCCGATAGTATGATAAATCGGAATCGATGCAGAGGAAATGAATGCATTTCCATACTATTAAGTAAGTGGAATAGATAGAACCTAATCTGGATCATGCCACATCACTCATTCTACTGGATCTTACGGAGCCTGTTCATGCACGATCGGGTCTGATCATAGAAAAAATTCTCCTCAAGCGAACCAACCAAACTAGCCTCTATATGGGGCTTACGCGGTGGTTGGAACAGAGACACATTTGGTTGTCAATTCCAATGTGGCAGAAAAAATAATATCTCTGCACGGGCCAATCAATAGTTCAAGTCACACACTCCCATAATCCATCTTCTCTTCGGAGAATCCACTTCAACTATTCGTATCAAATATCAAATAAATAATACATAATACAATATTGAGGAGTTGAAGGGAAATATCCAAATACATGTCTTATTCTTTTCAATAATCCATATTTGTAGCAATGAAATACTATTGTTCCTCCCCAAAATGATATATGATTGATTCCAAATATCTATGATCTGCCTTCTCTATCTCTATAAAGGACCCGAAATACCTTGCTTACGTATCATTGGGAAGTGCATTAACATAAATACGGCAGTAAGAAGAGGTAATACAAAAGTGTGTAAACTATAAAAACGAGTCAAAGTAGATTGACCCACACTAGCACTTCCGCGTAATAACTCGACCAAAGGTGATCCTATTACAGGAATAGCTTCAGGTACACCTGTCACGATTTTGACTGCCCAATAACCAATTTGGTCCCGAGGTAAGGAATAACCAGTTACACCAAAAGATGCGGTCAATACACCCAGAACCACACCCGTAACCCAAGTCAATTCACGAGGTTTTTTAAATCCACCGGTGAGATACACACGAAATACGTGCAGAATCATCATTAGGACCATCATACTTGCGGACCATCGATGAACTGATCGGATTAACCACCCAAAGTTAGCTTCAGTCATTATGTATTGAACAGAAGCAAAAGCCTCGGTAACGGTCGGACGATAGTAAAAAGTCATGGCAAACCCCGTCGCTACTTGTACTAAAAAACAAGTAAGCGTAATCCCTCCTAGACAATAAAATATGTTGACATGAGGAGGAACATATTTACTAGTTATATCATCTGCAATCGCCTGAATCTCGAGACGTTCTTCGAACCAATCATATACTTTATTGAGATAGGTAAACCAAGGGGACTCCCCCCCCCCGAGAACTGTATATGAGAATTTCATCTCGTACAGCTCAAGCGGAAACACCAAAATACTGGTTGCAACGGATATACGGATATGTAATAGAAAGTTTGAAACTTCTTAGTCCCCCGATTCCATCTTCGCTGAATATACGAAGGACCAAAAAACCCGAAGCTCCTCTTTGTGATGATAATGCCAAAATATCAAGTCAGCTCATTTTTCTTTATGTTGATCGTTACAGGCCTCTTGAATCTTCTCTTTTCCTATTTTATTTGAATTTGTTATAATGCGGATTTACTTTAGTGTTTATTTATTTTCTTTTGTTTATTATTGATAGGAATTATCTTGTTGAGACCCTATGAATCGATTGAAACCTCAGATTCATACTAGAACCACGATGATTCACTAAAGCCCCCAAGCTAAACCAAAAAAAGGTTCTCTGAGTAAGAACCATTTGATCATCACTTATTCAATTTCAACGAATAAATTAAATTACTAAAAATCCAGAGAAACATTTGTCCTTTGGTCAAAATAAGCATAAGCTGGATTTTGAAGGAAGAAAACTCTTTCGATTTATAATTTGAACTCTTTTCTTTTTTTTTTGAGTCCGGTCGCGAGATCTGAATAGTAGGTATGAATCATAGTTCAAATATTTCTTGATTTATTCCATATATTCTGTGCTCCAGATACTAGAATGAATATCCGACGAGGCAGAACCATCTCTATCAAGATGACAGACCCATTCTCTGTACTATCAATAGGATCAATTATAACAAGTCACACACTCATATTCCGGAAATACCGAAACAAAGGAATTTCACGGTCGAACTACCAGAATGGCCTAGAAATCCGAGTCCTAACTTAAGCGATTCATTTTGGATTGAAAATCCAGTACTTCATGGCTCTTATGGACCTAATTCATTGAAATTCCATCCAGTAAAACGGAAGAATTATAAATCTCCAAAATAATAGATAGGAATACCGCAAATAGAGCCATTGCAACACCCATCAAAGGGGTAGTTCCCCATCCAGGAGCTACTTTACCATATTCCGAATTCAATGGTTTCAATAAATCCCCTACAATCGTTCGTCTTGGACCAGATCTAGAACTACCCTCAACGGTTTGTGTAACCATAAATCCTATTGCATTGGTTGAGATCTGTTGACTTTGTATACCATTCCGTTGTAAATAAACGATCTTATCATAGATCCATTGTGGTCTTGAAATTAGAAATTATATAATAATGGAAACAGCAACCCTGGTCGCCATCTTTATATCTGGTTTACTTGTAAGTTTTACCGGGTACGCCTTATATACCGCTTTTGGGCAACCCTCTCAACAACTAAGAGATCCATTCGAGGAACACGGGGACTAGTTGAAGTAATGAGCCGCCCAATATTGGGCGGCTCATTACTTCAATTGAGATAATGAAAAATCATTTCATCTTTTTAGTCGGAACTTTAGGTGGTTCTCGAAAAAAGATAGCGAAAAAAATTATTCCTAGAGTCGAGACTAAGAGGAATGTATAAACCAATGCTTCCATAGATTCGATTGTGGTTTACAATTATAGCTTCCACACCTGTTCGTTTGGGATCATCTCCCAGATAAAGAAAGGGCAAGAGTCAAAGAAAGGGCGGTGATTCAACTCAAGATTTCTCGGGTACCCAATGTTGTATCAGACTACTTGTCTCTTTGTAGTTGGATCTCCAAGTTTTTGGAATGTTCCAAATTCCACTTGAGCATCCAAATCTGGGTCAATACCAGCAAAAACATCTCTGAACAAGGTTCTAGCACCATGCCAAATGTGTCCGAAAAAGAAGAGCAAAGCAAACGAAGCATGCCCAAAAGTGAACCAACCCCTTGGACTGCTACGAAAAACACCATCGGATTTCAAAGTAGCACGATCTAATTCAAAAATTTCACCCAATTGAGCACGTCTAGCATATTTTTTCACAGTAGCGGGATCGCTATAACTAACGCCGTTGAGTTCGCCACCATAGAACTCAACAGTTACCCCTACTTGTTCGACACTATACTTCGATTCTGCCCTTCGAAAAGGAACATCGGCTCTCACAATTCCGTCTCCGTCTACCAAAACTACTGGAAATGTTTCAAAAAAAGTAGGCATACGACGTACAAAAAGCTCGCGCCCTTCTTTATCTCTAAAGATAGGGTGTCCTAGCCATCCAACAGCTATTCCATCCCCGTTGTCCATTGAGCCCGCTCTGAATAATCCTCCTTTCGCTGGATTATTGCCGATGTAATCATAAAAAGCTAATTTTTCGGGAATTTTAGACCAAGCTTCTGATAAACTTTGATTTTCGGCTAGACCGGCGCCAACCCTTCGATATATTTCTTGCTGGAAGTATCCCTGATCCCATTGATAACGAGTGGGACCAAATAATTCGATCGGGGTAGTTGCTGAACCATACCACATAGTGCCAGCAACAACAAAAGCTGCAAAAAAGACAGCAGCGATACTACTGGAAAGGACAGTTTCAATATTACCCATACGTAATCCTTTGTATAGACGTTGGGGCGGGCGAACACTAAGATGGAATAGGCCCGCTAATATGCCCAATGTCCCTGCTGCAATATGATGAGAGGCTATTCCTCCCGGAACAAAAGGATCAAAACCTTCTACGTTCCACGCGGGATTTACCGATTGTACTTTTCCAGTTAGTCCATAAGGATCGGACACCCATATTCCAGGACCATACAAGCCTGTTACATGAAATGCGCCAAACCCAAAGCAAGCTACCCCTGAAAGAAATAAATGAATTCCAAAGATCTTGGGCAAATCCAAAGAGGGTTTTCCTGTACGTTCATCACAGAATATTTCTAGATCCCAATACACCCAATGCCAGATAGCTGCCAAGAAACACAAGCCAGAAAACACAATATGCGCCCCGGCCACACCTTCGTAACTCCAAATACCCGGATTCGTGATAGTCCCGCCTGTAATACTCCAACCGCCCCATGAATTGGTTATTCCTAAACGAGTCATGAAGGGTATAACGAACATACCTTGTCTCCACATTGGATCAAGAACGGGGTCAGAGGGATCAAAAACTGCTAATTCGTATAGGGCCATCGAACCGGCCCAACCAGAAACTAGAGCTGTATGCATTATATGGACAGCAAGCAACCGACCGGGATCATTCAATACGACGGTATGAACACGATACCAAGGTAAACCCATGGAAATACTCCTTTATCAAAGAAAAATAGACACTATGTAACTTTATCGCATTGGAGACTATGCTATGGACCTCCCCTTTTCAGTGGATTATCTCGGAGCAAAGGGTGAATATTTATTCCATTCCGTTGGTAATAATGGAACAATTCTGTTCGTAGGAACAAAGAGAAGCAGATCTATTCTATACCCGATAAGTATCAATACGCAATGGGGGGATTGGTCCCATTTTCTATGAACGAATGCATAGATACTTGTTCATCATTCGAACAGCCCGACCCATTCGTCAGAATTTTCCTTTATTCATTTCGTATTCCTCTATGAACTTTCCAATCTATGGATAAGATCCGATAAACGGCAATACTATGAAAACAATAAACCCATTGTTACGTTTCCACATCAAAGTGATGTATAGTACTTAACACGCCTTTTTCTTTCCCTTAATGCCTATTGGTGTTCCAAAAGTACCTTTTCGGCTTCCTGGAGATGACGATGCAGTTTGGATTGACGTATAGTGCGACTTGTCAGACATATTGGGTCATATGGGATTTCCCCGTTCTCTCCCCCGATCGAGATATCCTCTGTTTCGCCCAAGAAAGATTGATTGAACCATCAATAATTTGGAGCGTGAAGCGCAATTAGATCCATTTTTGGGGGGATCGATATTAATATTCTCAATTAGAATAATTTATGGTTGGCTTGGTTGGACCAATAAAATGAAGTATCCAGGCTCCGTTCAGACAATACCCAATTGGTAATATATGTATGATTACCACTTGTATCATAAATGCTTCCTATATTTATACCATATGAGCGATCTCAAACTGCGAATCAATGAAGAGACTTCATCGAATATTTGGTGGAAGACATGAAATGAATTGAAAAAAAAGAGAAGTCGTAACAAAAAGAAGTGGTATTGGGATCATTTGTCCTATATGTGCAAATCGAAATCGGGCAGATCTTTACCCGGAGTAGAGCATAAACCTAAAAGAATTGAAGAGGCCCATTCACGAACAAGAAAATTACATCGTAATTTGGATTGGATTTCGATGAAACAATACATCAATGAGAGGTTAATTCGATAAGTTGAGTCAATTCTTTTTTAGGGAGAAGCGAAAACTCATCCTTCTTTAAAAATGGAAGAAAAAGTCCCTTCGTTAGGAATTCGAAAAGTCCTGCTATGAAATGCTATGAAAAAAGAAAGAGGGCTGGACTCAACACATTGATTCTTTTTTTTTCGCAATTTTTTTTTGAACCGTATGCATCCAAAGGTGCGTGTACGGTTCCTAAGGGATACAATTTTGTCCTAATCAACCGACTTTATCGAGAAAGATTACTTTTTTTAGGCCAAGCAGTTGATATCGAGATCGCGAACCAACTTATAGGTCTCATGATATATCTCAGTATGGAGGATGAGACCAGGGATCTTTATTTGTTTATAAACTCCCCCGGCGGGTGGGTAATACCCGGAATAGGCATTTTTGATACTATGCAATATGTGCCAACAGATGTACATACAGTCTGCATAGGATTAGCCGCTTCAATGGGATCTTTCCTCCTGGTCGGAGGAGAAATTACCAAACGTCTAGCATTCCCTCACGCTTGGCGCCAATGCGTTTTTTATTTGATTTGAGAGAAAAAAGAAAACTATGCCTTCGCCATATGGAATATGAATAAAAAAAATAATAAGTAATAATAGCACGGCACTTCGAGTTCGATATGAGCAAACCCCTATTGTTTTTTCATAACATGAGATTATGTATCGAGAGAGTAGTATGAGACAAAAGTATTTCCGATTTTATCTTATCTATCGGGGGTCCAGTTCAGCGTCACAAACTTTTTTGTTTTCATACTAGAAGTCTCTTTCAAATATTTATGTTATGAAAGAGTACTAAAATGAAAAAAAAAACAAGATCATTTTTTCTTTATTTGATCGGATCAAAAAGAAACTTTGGGATTGCTGAATCACAGACGAGATAAATATATAAAGCAACGGAACCATCATAGTATTTTTTAACTCCCCCGAAAGGAAGGGTGGTAAATGGATCACTTAACGATCTGGGTCTGATAGATCCGATTTCTCTCTTTCTTCAATGTAAGGGAGAAGTAAAGTCCATTGTGGAGCCGTATGCAATGCACAAAGGATGCCTGTACGGTTGTTGAATTCCATCTTTTTTTTTCTTCTTGTTATTCTTTATCTCTTTCCTTCGCCCGATCGTGCGAGATAGGAGAACCATTCATTATGTTATATCATCAGGGTAATGATCCACCAACCTGCTAGTGCTTTTTATGAGGCACAAACAGGAGAATTTTTCCTGGAAGCGGAAGAACTGCTGAAACTCCGCGAAACCCTCACAAGGGTTTATGTACAAAGAACAGGCAAACCTTTATGGGTTGTATCCGAAGACATGGAAAGAGATGCGTTTATGTCAGCAACAGAAGCCCAAGATCATGGAATTGTTGATCTTGTAGCAGTCGAAAATACCGGGGATTCCACGTAAATCCGTGATTCCATTTCGAACCATAATTCGAATAAACCCCGATTTGATATTTTATCTTCTTAACCGGAAGAAAATCAGGAATAAAATGCGGTAAAATTTTTCATTTTAATTGTAAATGGAAATAATTCAATTCATAATTATC
>NC_029427.1:52500-70000 GCF_017979445.1 Akebia trifoliata | reverse complement strand
CTGAGGTTGAATCTACTTTTCTTCTTTCTCTTTCCTTCTTTATCCTAAAAAACTGAAAAAAGAACAAAACTAAAGAAAGGGAGAAGTATTAGTCACAGATTATTTAGTGTATCTCTAATCTTCTTTATCCCTTCCTATGTCATGAAAAAAAGGGGAATGTCAACGCATCTGGGAATAAACGATTGATCTCTATCAATAGACCCGCTAAAGACCCGAACCATAGAGTACTCAGCACAGGGGCCACGGAGAGATATGTTTTTATATCTCGCATTGAAAATCCTCCTTCTTTATTGTAATATTGTAATACATATATGATCAGATACATATGTAGTTAAAGATCCCTTGTATGTGTACGCGGAATCCTATGTATATAATCCTTTCATTATATGTTATATGAGATATGAGACCAAAAAGAAGAAATGGCAAGATAAATTTGAATTGTATATCAATGGAGGAAATAACGATGTGGAAAACAAAACGGGGATTCTCTACAATGACACTGTAGGCCAATTGAAAGGGATGTAGCGCAGTTTGGTAGCGCGTTTGTTTTGGGTACAAAATGTCACGGGTTCAAATCCTGTCATCCCTACCTATTACTTCTCCCAGGAGCAGTAACGCAGGATCAATTGAGATCCATTAAACTTGGACATACATACTCTTTGAGTTTATGATACTATACTCATGCAAAATGCATTGGGGGGTACAAATCCTTTTCTTTACGGTCCTATCTATTGTGATAAGAAAGCGCTCTTAGTTCAGTTCGGTAGAACGTGGGTCTCCAAAACCCGATGTCGTAGGTTCAAATCCTACAGAGCGTGATTTCGTTCTTCTTACTTCCTTCTTAAGTCGAATTACAATGAAACAACTTCACTAACTTGAACAGCAACCCGAATTTGACCTCCTGCGGATTAAAGAAAGGAGGAGGTCAATCAAAAAAAAAGATGTTACTTAATCAAAGGTCCAACTGATCACCGCGTCTGTATTGTAAATATGCAGTTACGAATAATCCAGCCAAAGTAATAGGAATAAGACCTAACACGATTCCAAATAGTAAAACTTCAATCATTTCAATTTGTTTGAAAGAGGAAAAAAGAGAGGTAATATCTATCCCTAAATATTAATCCGAATCGCCCATGAATCTCAATAACCAAGAATTTACAATTGACGCGGGAAGGAACTATAGACTACCTGTACTCTCACATAAACATTTAGTTTTATGGATTGTTTATTCAATTAATATGAATTTCAAATAAGTCGTATCTTGCTCAGACCAATAAATAGAGCTGGGGTTATAGTTGAAGCTGCCAGTAGAAAACCGAAATAACTCGTTATAGTAGGCATGAAGGAGCTAAATGAGATACGTTCTTTTTATACATATGTTTATAAAACACTTACCTAAGTTTCAATTTTTTGAAAGATCCGAGGATAAGAAAAAATCCCAATTGACAGAATCAGTCCCAATTGAAAGTTTTTGATTCATGAGTCATTATTCATTATAGACGCACTAACAAAGATAGAGTGACAAACGTAGAAAAAAAAAAAAGATTGATTCATCATATGTGACATCTACCGATCACATGATTCCAAATCAACAGATTCATTGAGCAACTCTTGCGTAAAGTAAAAAGTAATAAGAAGTAAGAAGTTTGTCGCGGAACTTCATTCACAAATGAAACTCTCTTTGAATCACTATGGAATAAAATTTGAAAATCATTTCTATTTTGATCATTTCTTTTCTGTTTCAATTGTAGCGAATACATTTTCTATTTTGGAACGACCGACCTTAATAACACCTTTTACTTTAACTCATTAGATTCAGTAGTGGGTTCATTAATTGCACATAATATCTCAAACGAAGAGAAAAAAGTCTCGCACGATCGCTCGAAGAAATAAAACCTTTATTTTGGTCCAACTCAATTCTAAGACTAGTAATTTCATTATCTTTTCCTTTTAGATTCTACATTCTATCTTTCCATAGAATTCTATTAACATTATGTTATGGAGTCCCATCCTTGTAGCGAGGTCAAGAAGGAACCTTTGGCTCTAATGCAACAATGGTTACATCACGGATATGAATTGTTCCAATTATTTATTGTTTGTTCTGTTTGTTTCATCGAATACTCTCTACTACTGTTATTGTACTCCTAAGCAATTCCTTGAATTGAAAGGATTCGAACAAAAAACCCTTTTATACAACACAACCATGAAAGGGAGGTTTCTAGATTTCGCATCTAATCGAATTGTGGGAATATGATAATCTCTTTCATTAATTTTGAGAACCCAACCCCGTCGGACTTACACTTTACCAGATCTTCAGTTTCTAGTCCAAAGCTAGTAATGGGAAGAAATCCCCTACTACAGGAATTTCAGGAAGTTTCTATTGCATGGCACATGGTTCTGCATAGATAAGGAACAAGAAAGGAATTATGTACCACTTCTTTTCGATACTGATCGAAATTGCGTTGCTGTGTCAGAAGAAGGATAGCTATACTGATTCGGTATACTCTAAAGACGCCCTCGGTACACTATTGACGATCTCACAAAGATGAAATATCAGTGGATTTCCATTTACTGATCCCATCTTTCGCGGAATCGATCCCCCTTTTGACTGTACAAGAATATGTGGAGCTCAGAATGTCTGGAAGCACGGGAGAACGTTCTTTTGCTGATATTATTACGAGTATTCGATACTGGGTTATTCATAGCATTACTATACCTTCCCTATTCATTGCGGGCTGGTTATTCGTCAGCACAGGTTTAGCTTACGATGTGTTTGGAAGCCCTCGCCCAAACGAGTATTTTACAGAGAGCCGACAAGGAATTCCATTAATAACTGGCCGTTTTGATTCTTTGGCACAACTCGATGAATTTAGTAGATCCTTTTAGGAGGCCCAATGACTATAGATCGAACCTATCCAATTTTTACAGTAAGATGGTTGGCTGTTCACGGACTAGCTGTACCTACCGTTTCTTTTTTGGGGTCAATATCAGCAATGCAGTTCATCCAACGATAAAAACCTAATCCAAATTATAGAGCTATGACACAATCAAACCCGAACGAACAAAATGTTGAATTGAATCGTACCAGTCTTTACTGGGGGTTATTACTTATTTTTGTACTTGCTGTTTTATTTTCCAATTATTTCTTCAATTAAGAGTAAGAGAAAGAAAGAGATAGAATAGTAGGAATTCTCTTATCCCATTCGGAAGGATCTCATTATTATAATTATCCATGACTGTTTATGTCTCTAGCATGACCACTTGATGAAATATGGAGGGAAATGGGGTAAATGGCCGATACTACTGGAAGGATTCCTCTTTGGCTGATAGGTACTGTAACTGGTATTCCTGTGATCGGTTCACTAGGTGTTTTCTTTTACGGTTCATATTCCGGATTGGGTTCATCCCTGTAGTAATCGTATGAACTGGGTTGTAGACATGAAAAAGTAAGAACTCAACGGGACCTTGACCCTCGAATTAGATAAGATAAAGAGGGTCAAGGTCCCGTTGAGTTCTTACTCTTCCAACGAGACTTTGATTTATTTCATACCATAAAAAAAGTTCGAAATTCCTCCAGTCAACATAGTTAACATAATAATAATCTTCTATTCGCATAAATGATAAAACGGGCCTTTTGCCCCGATGTTTCAAACCACTCCCTTCCTTTTTTTTTTCTGACTTTTTTTATAAATTCATTGAAAAAGTTCTATTTACTCTATGAGTAATCCCCCCGTTTTTTGTTTTGCTTGCCCACTATTTCTTTTTCTTATTTATATTTTATATTATAAATCTAAACAAATATATTATAAATCTAAACAAAGAGGTTCTGATAACCCTAGAAAAAAAAATCTAAAAAAATCAATAATATAATTATATATTATATATAGTAATCTTTGACGAACGGGATCAAAAATTATTATTATTTCGAACAAGAAAGGGGTGCGAAAATACCGTTTCTTGTGTCGAAGATTAGGAAGACAAGTAATCCCTCCTAGAATCTTTTGATCCTTTCATTTTTCCCTTGCTTTATGTTTTCCTCCTACTTATCTATTCTTATTTGATTCTATTAGATTAGAATAAGAATAGATAATAATCGAATAGAAAACGAGTGATATATTTCATGGCATTTACCATTTGGAAATAGTGACATAGTCACACCACCCCAATTTGGATTGAAAAAAAGGGGGGGGGGAGGTCGGGGTCAAGTCAAATATTTTTCTTTAGTATATTACTAGCAGTGGAATACAAGTAATTCCCAACATCTCGCAGAAAAACAGTATAAACAAAACAAACAAAAGGCTTTTCATTGTTATTATTTTTGACCATACCCATACATAATTGCATCGATCAACACAACAAGAATTTGGCCCTTTTTAGCAACTTGATATTTATAAATCCGTGGATCTAGAAATTCATTTCGGACAATTGAACCTTCTCAAACTGTTTCTTTTTAAGAACCAAAAAGATTTGTGCCAGAATAACAGATGCCAAGAAGAAAAAAAGGCCTTGGACACGTAATGGATCTTGAAGTACTATTTCTGCATCTCCCTGACCAAATCCACCCACATTGGGATTACTCGTTAATGGTTGATCAAGCTTGATGGATTCACCCTCTGAAACAAGAAGTTCTGGGCCTGGAGGTATAATATCAACCACTTGGCGTCGATCCGATGCATCCGCTATGGTTATTTCATATCCCCCCTTTTCTTTACGTATGATTTTGCTTACTATACCCGCTGCTGTAGCATTATAGACTGTATTGTTACTCTTGCTACCATCGGGATAAATCTGACCCCTTCCCCTGTTCCCACCTACGTATATAGGATATTTTAAGAAGTGAACGTCCTTCTTAGTAGCGGGGTCCGGGGAAAGAATAGGAAAGGTGATTTCACTATATTTCTGACCGGGAACAGGACCTATCACAAGAATATTTTTTTTAGTGGGGCGATAACTCTGAAAAGACAGATTGCCCATCTTTTCTTTCATCTCGGGAGAAATACGATCGGGGGGAGCTAATTCGAATCCCTCAGGTAAAATAAGAACAGCCCCCACATTCAACGCCCCCTTTTTACCATTAGCAAGAACTTGTTTCAGTTGCATATCATAAGGGATTCTAACAACTGCTTCAAATACAGTATCGGGAAGTACCGCTTGTGGAACCTCAATATCCACGGGCTTATTAGCTAAATGGCAATTGGCACATACAATACGCCCAGTCGCTTCTCGTGGATTTTCATAACCCTGTTGTGCAAAAATGGGATATGCATGTGAAATGGGTGTCCGAGTTATTACAACATATATCATGATCGATACGGAAATGGATCGAGTCATCTGTTCCTTTATCCAAGAAAAGGTATTGCTATTTTGCATGGTCCAATCATTGATCCCGAAAATTTCTACAATAAATTAGGTAGGTTACTAGTATAGTATAGTTCCCTATCCACGATTCTGCTATTGTACTGGAATAATTTTACTGGAATACAGGAAGAATCCCTTGGGTGGGTAGAAATAGAAATCTAATGAGTAAGATTGTGAATGTTTTGTTTATGTACGAAGTAACAAACATTATGATTGGATAAATATCAATGAATCTTTTTTAGTCATTCATTGAATGATAAATCACTACAAGTGACGGAGATACACGATTTAAATAAAGGAAGATCCAATATTTAAAAATTGTATCTAGAATGACTGGAAAAGTGGAAACAAGACCAGATATAATTTGATCGTTATGAGCAAATCCAAAATCTTTGTAGACATAGCCAATCATTAGTTCCCAACCATGGGGCGAGTGGAATCCGATACATAAATCAGTTAATAAAAGAATAGAAAAAGCTTTTATTGTGTCGCTTAAGTTATAGAGGAATTCCCGAACCCAAGAATTAAGAATGACAAGTTCTTCATTACCCAGAATAGAATAACCACTTAGAATAGCGAAACAGATTATATTTGTCGAGAAGTGCAAAATGGTATGGATATGACCTTCATTATGCATCTTGACCAATTCTATCGTTTCTGTGTGGATTCCTATACCAAGCTTTTGTATATGTGTCTCCGGGTACTCCTTTATCATTTCGTCCAAAAGGAATAGTTCTTCTAATTCTATGAATTTTTCTAGAACGTTCTTTTCTTGAATATAAGTCAAAAAAGTTTCGGATTGCCTAGTATTCCACCAATTAGTAACCCAAGATTCCAGACTTTTATTAAATGAGAGAGAGATCCACCAGGGCAAAAATACTATAGATGCAAGATATCGGAGGAGGGTGAATGCTTTATTTTTTGGCATTTTGAATCTGTAAATAGTAAATGGACCCACCTTATTCATCGACTCTATCCGATCTGATATTTCTATGAAGCATGAGTTCTATAACAAACAAGGTATCGAACCTGTGGATCTATTCCCTGTGTGTGTTTTTTTTATTTGTAATTAATTGGTTAGTCCTTGGATTTGAATCTAGAAATAGAATAAGGATCCGCTTCGAATGAAGAAATAATAAAATATTGTTTCCAGATATCTCAATTGTTCAAATTCAAAGTAACTGCATCCTTTCGATGAATGCCCAAAAGAGACACTTCAAGTAATGAATATTATTCGGATTTCAAGACGAAAGAACCCCCTTACTTAGACTTAGATCCATTTTTTCGAAAAGTTTCGCTGGCTACCCATACCATAGCCCAGGAAAAATTTCAGGAATAATTGGGGGAAACTTATGAAAAATATTGATGTGATGAAATCAAAAACAAGTGGCAAAAAAAGAGAGAAATTGGATGGTTATAGTTATAAGAGATCAAATCGTTTGATTATCAAAGAGCAAAAGAAAGGATGAAAAGAAACATCAATTGACAAAATAAAAGAGAAGTAATTTATAAGATATGATCCAGCTATATCTAACATATTAATTCAAAATATTGGACCCAAAAAGATGAATTCTGTATTCTGAACTGTTCTGATATATGTGATGAATCCATACTTAGTAGACTTGTTACTAGTATGAAGAAAAAATTGAGTGATTTCCATACGCATAAAAAAAAAGTTTTGGTGGAAAAAACCACTCCGTTTTCTGCTTGTTCCATATACGTCTGCTTTTGCTCGAATAGGCATTCTGAAAAGACTTCAGTTAAGTTATATAAAAAAGAGGATTCCTGAGGTCCTTCCCCAATGCTGAGAAAGTATTCATTCTTCAGTTCATTTCAAAATACTTCAATTGGTACGCGCAAGAAATAGGCCGATTCAGCAGCTTTTTGTTCAATTGCTCGTGGAGTCAAATTATCATCAGTACGAGTCAAGGGAATAGCCCCCTGGCCTCTGATTTCCATATAAAGGACACGACGAGGAGAAAGACCCTCTTTAACCTCTATTCGAATCGACTGGATATCTCTCATAAGGAATCGAAGGAAGATGCGACGATTTATTCCAGGGAATCCCCAACGAAAAATACACACTATTCCTTCTTTTCTATCGAATCGATCATAACCACTACCCACATTCCACGAAATTGTGCACCACAAATAGGAGCTAATGAACAGACCTGCGATCCCATAGAAAGACATCACGATCCCTTGTGGAAAAAAAACGATTTGCTGAGACGGAAATAAGGATATCAGATTCCTACCAAGATAACTAGAAGTTCCAACCAATAAGAATCCTAGTGAACCTAAAAAAAGGATACAGGCCCAGCAGAAATTACTTGTTTTTCGAGACCCCGTTATAAGTTCTATCCATATACGTTCTGATCGCCAGTTCATACTAAATCCAGTTGCATTTTATGGGAATTGAGAGAATAACCCAAATCAAAATGAATTTGACTTTCCATTTTTTTGTTCCCAAAGTAACTCTCATCAACTAGCACTATTATGATGTGAACCATTAGGAATAATTCATCGAATCGGTTAGATATCAAAAAATAACATTCCCTTCATATGATCCCACTATGGATATCTACATACATATAGATACATTGACTTTCCATTTCAGACATCCGCTGATCTATATTAAAATAATGAATGCATTTATCCGATCCATATATCATGTCATGTTTCCGCGTGCATAACAGCTCTTTCATTTGTGTTCGGAAGCGGCCACGTGTTGTACCATATTCCACTAAACTAAATAGATATCTCTATTATGATCCAAGTCTTGAAAAAAAAAAGTGATGAGATTTGGTCCCATCGGATCTAAACAATCTTGTTTTTTTGAACATGAAGAGATAAAGAAGCCATTGAAATTGCCGGAAATACTAGGCCTACTAAAGGCACAAAAATAGAGGGTAAATTGAAAGTTGTCATAGAATGGATACCTCGATTTAATATTTGTACCTGTTATAAAGATATCTTATGATAAGTTGATAAGTATATCTATTAATCTATTATAAGTATTATAAGTATATAATAATAAGTGCAAGGAATGGAGAACTAAATAAGTGTAACTATTCACCTTTATACATAAAATATATATATGCCAACCCACTTTATTATTCTTGTTCTTTTGTCCTTATCTTATAATTGAATTCTAATTTCTAATAAAGAACGGGAGTTCCCAGGAGATATAGGAATAGGCAAGATCGAGATTTCTGTTCTATATTTTTTATATTATTCTTTATATTTATATTTGAATTATTCTATATCTTTCTATATCTATAGAATATATAAGAAGGGAACATGAAATTCTTTTGATTTTTTATTTTCCTAAGTTCGCGGAGTGAATAATTATAATTAACTCTTTTATCCTGTTGATGGAGACTTCCTGATTAATAATCATGAATATAGGTAGAAAAAAAATGGATCTGGAGGAAAAATAATAATAAAATGATTAGAATAATTATCCGCAACTTCTGATCCTTTCTACAATTAGATCTTATGCCCTCAAGTAAAACCCCATTCGTAGTTCTTATTATTGATTCCGATAAACTCAATACTTGTTCGACTTGTTCGCTCCAAAGAAAATAACTTATTTGAATAATTTAATGCTCTACTTGATCGAATTTTTATTCAAGGGAAAGAAACCGTGGAGCTGAAATAACTCACTCAGAACGTCTTGTAAAGGATTACGTGGTACGATTGGGTCGAATAAGCCCTTATGGAATAAATACTCAGCCGTTTGTGAACCATCAGGTATTGTCTTATTCAATGTTTGTTCAATTACTCTTTTACCTGCAAATGCAATGTAGGCCTCGGGTTCCGCAATAATAATGTCTCCCAACATACCAAAACTAGCTGTCACTCCACCGGTTGTAGGAGATGTAAGGATTGATACATAGAATGACTTTTTAGTTGATTGATAATTATGTAAAGCGGAAGAAATTTTAGCCATTTGCATCAAGCTCAAACTTCCTTCTTGCATGCGGGCTCCCCCAGAAGCACACACTATAATAACAGGTAGAGATCTATTAGTAGCATACTCGATCAAACGGGTGATTTTCTCGCCTACTACGCATCCCATACTGCCCCCCATGAACTGAAAATCCATAACCCCAATTGCTATGGGAATACCTTTTAGTTGACCTATACCTGTTTGAACAGCTTCAGTTAACCCTGTCTTTCTTTGATAAAAATCAAGACGATCTTTATAAGATTCCTCCTCCGAATGAAATTCAATGGGGTCAATAGAAACTATGTCTTCATCCATAGGATCCCAAGTGCCCGGATCAATCGAAAGTTCGATTCTATCTGAACTACTCATTTTCAAATGATATCCACATTGTTCACAAATATTCAGTTTTGACCTAAACAATTTCTTATAATTTAATCCATAACAATTTTCGCATTGAACCCACAAATGCCTGTATTTTTTATTTCTCTCGAGATCCTTACCTCTCATATTGAAATCGCTTTTATTTGTGCTAGTGGAACTAATACTATTTCTGCTTTCACTGCTTACGCCTTCACTACAAATGTAACTATAAATGTAACTGTTACTGTAATTGTCGCTACCGCTTGAAATGTAACTATCAATACTGATTTCAGAACGAAGATAACTGTCAATGCAACCATTAATGTGATTATTCCAACTATATTTAGTATCATACATGTAACGATCATAGTAGTGATTGTCACTCTTAGACCCATTATTAAGATAACTAGAATTTAGATAACTAGAAAAAACACTTTCTAGTTCACTCAGAAAAGACCGATCGTTGTCAATCTCAAAAATCTGATTTTCAATATCAAAATATATGGAATAATTGTAACCATTACTATCCCTAACTAAAAAAGTGTCATCAGAGATGAAACTCCGAATATCCCTGACACCGAATAAATGATCAACATTATTGCAACGAGAGCTGTCACTATCACCCCAACTATGAATGTTTTTATCTATATTATTTATAACGGGGTCGTCACTTCCACCGATATTTCCAATAGGGCCACGACTATCCATTGATTTACTTAGACCACACCTGTGTTCTAACTCCTCGTTAGAGGACATCGAATTGAACCACCATTTTTCCATAGAGTCTTCCTGCCCCCTATTTGATTTGAATGAAAATACAATAGATGAATAGTCATTCGATGAATAATCATTTGATTATTTCCTCTCGGAATAAGCATATAGATCCAATCACTAGGATCATTAACTAATAACGAGTGAGTATTAAAAGAAATGATTCTCCTTTGTGGGAATCGGGATAACATGTGACTTCACTATATATGATATGATGGAACCCTTTCTTCAATTATAATTATAAATATTCAATTATAAATATCAAATCTTTATATATTATATATAAATAATAAAGAGAGGTTTATCCTATGTCGTGTACAAATTATCATTGAAAAGATAAATATAGGTTCTCTCCTCTGAAGAATTCATTTTCGTATAATTTCGGAGAATAATAAGTTTCTATTGCAACACGGAACAAAAAGGACAATATACAGGATGGGTAGAAGGCGTTGTGATCCTTAGCTCGATCCCATGTCCGAAACTACGGGATATAAAGATAAAATAATCCACCAATCCCAGGGATCCATAGGATTAATTCTGAATCCAACAATACAATAGAAGCATTTGAGTTGTTTAGTCTTAGATCTTGTATTTAAGATCGTATATATCTAGATCAAGTCTGATCTATATGCAAAAAATATATATGCACTAGGAGCCTCATTCTTTATTCGGCTCAATCCTTTTAGGAAAAGATTGGGCCGAGTTGAATTGCAATTCAATTAAGGGAACGAACGGTAATTACTGGATTACTAATTTACTGGATTACAAAGTATCCATTGCTTCAAATTCGAATTTGATCTCCTTCCATACTTCACAAGCAGCAGCTAGTTCAGGGCTCCATTTGGAAGCCTCACGGATAATTTCATTACCTTCACGAGCAAGATCACGTCCCTCATTACGAGCTTGTACACACGCTTCTAGGGCTACTCGATTAGCTACGGCACCCGGTGCATTTCCCCAAGGGTGTCCTAAAGTTCCTCCACCGAACTGTAGTACGGAGTCATCCCCAAAGATCTCGGTCAGAGCAGGCATATGCCAAACGTGAATACCCCCTGAAGCCACGGGCAAAACACCTGGTAGAGAGACCCAATCTTGCAGGAAATAAATACCGCGACTTCGGTCTTTTTCAATAAAATCATCACGTAGTAAATCAACAAAGCCCAAGGTGATTTCTCTTTCCCCTTCCAGTTTACCTACTACGGTACCAGCGTGAATATGATCTCCCCCAGACATACGTAACGCTTTAGCTAGTACACGGAAATGGATACCATGATTCTTCTGTCTATCAATAACTGCATGCATTGCACGGTGGATGTGAAGAAGTAGACCATTATCTCGGCAATAATGAGCCAAGCTAGTATTTGCAGTGAATCCCCCCGTTAAGTAGTCATGCATTACGATAGGAACTCCCAATTCTCTGGCAAATACAGCTCTTTTCATCATTTCTTCGCATGTACCTGCAGTAGCATTCAAGTAATGTCCTTTGATTTCACCTGTTTCGGCCTGTGATTTATAAATTGCTTCGGCACAAAATAGGAAACGGTCTCTCCAACGCATAAATGGCTGGGAGTTCACGTTTTCATCATCCTTGGTAAAATCCAGTCCACCACGGAGACATTCATAAACCGCTCTACCGTAGTTCTTAGCAGATAATCCCAATTTTGGTTTAATAGTACAGCCCAATAGGGGACGACCATACTTGTTCAATTTATCTCTCTCAACTTGGATGCCATGAGGCGGGCCTTGGAAAGTTTTAACATAAGAGGTAGGGATTCGCAGATCCTCCAGACGTAGAGCGCGTAGCGCTTTGAACCCAAATACATTACCCACAATGGAAGTAAACATGTTAGTAACCGAACCTTCTTCAAAAAGGTCTAAAGGGTAAGCTACATAACAAATATATTGGTTCTCCTCTCCAGCAACAGGCTCGATGTCGTAGCATCGTCCTTTGTAACGATCAAGGCTGGTAAGTCCATCGGTCCACACAGTTGTCCATGTACCTGTAGAAGATTCCGCAGCTACCGCGGCCCCTGCTTCTTCAGGTGGAACTCCAGGTTGAGGAGTTACTCGGAATGCTGCCAAGATATCAGTATCTTTGGTGATATAGTCAGGAGTATAATAAGTCAATTTGTAATCTTTAACACCAGCTTTGAATCCAACACTTGCTTTAGTCTCTGTTTGTGGTGACATAAGTCCCTCCTTACAACTCATGAATTAATAAGTCTCACAACGACAAGGTCTACTCGACATGGATTAGGCGTTAATGAAACCTTTCGCAGTAATCTTTCACAAAATTATCAACTAATATTATCAACTAATCAGAATGGTTTGTTATTAGACCATGGTATTTGATTCGCCAAATACATCATTATTGTATACTCTTTCATATGTATGTCGCAACCCAAGCCTTTTTTTTTCAAGTTTCTAATCCCTTACTTTTTACTTTTTGTGAATCTAACTAATACTAATAATAAATTCACTCTTGACAGTGATATATGTTATAGTTGTATATGTAAAGTAAATCCTAGATGTGAAAATATACGGAATTTATCCACGAAAGGGTATAAAAAGAATAGGCCGAAATCGAAATGCTGAAATAAGAAACAAGGGCCAATGTGATAAAAATAATGAATCATAAAGATAAAGAGAGTTCAGGTTCTAATTCCATATATAATATGGGAGGATTGTCTATAATGATAGAGAAATGAAACACTTCTTCATGATTCTTATTCATCTCCTTGATTTTTTTAAAATAGGTTGGTTGAACTTGAAAATTCACTCATTGACTGAGTAAACAATTGAATTGGATTCGGTTGGATGGTACCAACGAAATCGAATACTAACTCCCATTTCTTATTTTATTGAATTAACCGACCAACTTGCTATGCTATCGGACATTTTTCGATTCGGTTTGCAAAAAAATTTCGACATATTTCACTTGATTATTATTCTATTATGAGAATCAATCCTACTACTTCTGGTCCTGGGGTTTCCGCACTTGAAGAAAAAAACCTGGGTCGTATTGCTCAAATCATTGGTCCGGTACTGGATGTAGCCTTTCCACCGGGCAAGATGCCTAATATTTACAACGCTTTGGTAGTTAAAGGTCGAGATACTGTTGACCAGCAAATTAATGTGACTTGTGAGGTACAGCAATTATTAGGAAATAATCGAGTTAGAGCTGTAGCTATGAGTGCTACAGATGGTCTGATGAGAGGAATGAAAGTGATTGACACGGGAGCTCCACTAAGTGTTCCAGTCGGTGGAGCGACTCTTGGACGAATTTTCAATGTTCTTGGAGAGCCTGTTGATAATTTAGGTCCTGTAGATACTCGCACAACATCTCCTATTCATAGATCTGCGCCTGCCTTTATACAGTTAGATACAAAATTATCTATTTTTGAAACAGGGATTAAAGTAGTGGATCTTTTAGCTCCTTATCGCCGTGGAGGAAAAATTGGACTATTCGGAGGAGCTGGAGTGGGTAAAACAGTACTCATCATGGAATTGATCAACAACATTGCCAAAGCTCATGGGGGTGTATCTGTATTTGGCGGAGTAGGTGAACGTACTCGTGAAGGAAATGATCTTTACATGGAAATGAAAGAATCGGGAGTAATTAATGAACAAAATATTCCAGAATCTAAAGTAGCTCTAGTTTATGGTCAGATGAATGAACCGCCGGGAGCTCGTATGAGAGTTGGTTTGACTGCTCTAACCATGGCGGAATATTTCCGGGATGTTAATGAACAAGACGTACTTCTTTTTATCGACAATATTTTTCGTTTCGTCCAAGCAGGATCCGAAGTATCTGCTTTATTAGGCAGAATGCCTTCTGCTGTAGGTTATCAACCTACCCTTAGTACAGAAATGGGTTCTTTGCAAGAAAGAATTACTTCTACCAAAGAGGGATCCATAACTTCTATTCAAGCAGTTTATGTACCTGCGGACGATTTGACCGACCCTGCTCCTGCCACGACATTTGCACATTTAGATGCTACTACCGTACTATCAAGAGGACTAGCTGCCAAAGGTATCTATCCAGCAGTAGATCCTTTAGATTCAACGTCAACTATGCTCCAACCTCGGATCGTTGGTGAGGAACATTATGAAACTGCGCAAAGAGTTAAGCAAACTTCACAACGTTACAAAGAACTTCAGGACATTATAGCTATCCTTGGATTGGACGAATTATCCGAAGATGATCGTTTAACCGTAGCAAGAGCACGAAAAATTGAGCGTTTCTTATCACAACCCTTCTTCGTAGCAGAAGTATTTACTGGTTCTCCAGGGAAATATGTTGGTTTAACAGAAACAATTAGGGGGTTTCAACTGATCCTTTCCGGAGAATTAGATGGTCTTCCTGAGCAGGCCTTTTATTTGGTGGGTAACATCGATGAAGCTACCGCGAAGGCTATGAACTTAGAAGTGGAGAGCAACTTGAAGAAATGACCTTAAATCTTTGTGTACTGACTCCTAATCGAATTGTTTGGGATTCAGAAGTGAAAGAAATCATTTTATCTACTAATAGTGGCCAAATCGGTGTATTAACAAATCACGCCCCTATTGCCACGGCTGTAGATATAGGTATTTTGAGAATCTATCTTAACGACCAATGGTTAACAATGGCTCTGATGGGCGGTTTCGCTAGAATAGGCAATAATGAGATCACCATTTTAGTAAATGATGCGGAGAAGGGTAGTGACATTGATCTGCAAGAAGCTCAGCAAACTCTTGAAATAGCGGAAGCTAACTTGAGTAGAGCTGAAGGCAAGAGACAAACAATTGAGGCGAATTTAGCTCTCAGACGAGCTAGGACACGAGTAGAGGCTATCAATGTAATTTCTTAACTAGTTGGTGCGTCCAAATAAGCAAAATAAGTTCTGTTTATCTTAATACATACACTATTTTTGAATTCTACCGATTGAATAAAATTCAGTATAAGCGGATTCTGTGATGCAACGAAAAAAAATGAATTTACTAAATGAATTAATATTAATTATTAATATAGAATACGAGTAGTGGGAGGATGGAAAAGATCCAAAATCCATAAAAAAGGAAGGTGAATAGAAAAACTTATTAGATACCGGAGTCAATGGTATCTAATAAGTTCTACCTACTATTGGATTTGAACCAATGACTCCTGCCGTATGAAAGCAATACTCTAACCACTGGGTTAAGTAGGTCATTTATCATCAAAAAGAGAAACAAAAAGGGACCCATCACATCGATGGATTATAGATGGAATCTTACTTCTAAGCAATACCAATCCTTGGCAGAAAACAGATCAGAGAGCTATCATATCGGATCATGGAATATTCATCTTGACAAGAAATTATCTACATGTTAAAATATTTATAACAAGCACAAGGGCTATAGCTCAGTTAGGTAGAGCACCTCGTTTACACGCGCGCCAATGTTTTTTCAGGGGAGTCCATCATGCAATCAACAGAATTTCTCTTATTGAGAAGTCGATGTCTTACTCCATGGATTCGAGGCAACAAGAGAACAATAGCCTGACAAATATTTGGTTGGTCAATCCGTGTGCCAATTTAGGCACCAAATAGAACCCATCATTGATTTGATAATTGATAAGGTGAATACCCAGTCCATTCAATGCTAGGCATAATGAGTATAAGGACCTCAAAAAAATCTCTTTTCGTCCTATGGAACTTTAAGGTGTATGAAGTTTCATATTTGACTCTTTGGACAGAGCGATAGAGACTCCATTTAACTTAGGTTGATCTAGGCCGGAGGCAGACCTACGTCAAGGTAACTCTTCTTTGAAACACTTTGGTATTGCTCCTGGATCAGAATCAAAATAATGAATCAGAGCACGTGGAGCCATCTCGTTATCTTTCTGTCAAGAAAAAATATGGCGGACTAATTGATATTTATATCAGTTGATGAAAGAGCCCAATGCAAAAAAAAATGCATGTTGGGTCTTTGAAACAGTTCGAATCATTTCGATAATATTAAGTTTGATCTGTTTTACCGAGAAGGTCTACGGTTCGAGTCCGTATAGCCCTAATTGAAATGTAAATGAATTGAAAATTCACAAAAAAACTGAGTATTTGTATAATTTGTATAGTTATAGTTTAAATTTCCTCATTCATTTTTGTTTGTTATTTGTAGATGGCCGGTCGATTGCTCCATCGAAATAGAAGCATTACCACATGCTCGCTTACGGGGATCGTTCAGAGCAGGAAACTAAAAAAAAAATGCATTTCAATGAATCTTGAAACGAGACATGACCCTCAGCAAACAAACAAAGCTAGGCGGTTCGATTAAAACGAATTGTTATTTCGACTAAACAGTTCTGAATTCATTCAGAATTCCAATTCGAATCGACTAATCCGGTATATTTTCCACATTCATAGGAGTGCATCTATGTTTCTGCTTCACGAATATGATATTTTCTGGGCATTTCTAATAATATCAAGTGTTATTCCTATTTTGGCATTTCTAATTTCCGGAGTTTTGGCCCCGATTAGCGAAGGACCAGAGAAACTTTCTAGTTATGAATCGGGTATAGAACCAATGGGCGATGCATGGGTACAATTCCGAATCCGTTATTATATGTTTGCTCTAGTTTTTGTTGTTTTTGATGTTGAAACGGTTTTTCTTTATCCATGGGCGATGAGTTTCGATGTATTGGGTGTATCCGTATTTATAGAAGCTTTAATTTTCGTGCTTATCCCAATTGTTGGTTCAGTTTATGCATGGCGAAAAGGGGCATTGGAATGGTCTTAGCTCCTGAATATTCAGACAATAAAAATAAAAAAGAAGAAAAAAATTACATTGAGACAGTTATGAATTCCAGTGAGTTTCCGTTACTTGATCGAACAACCCACAATTCCGTTATTTCAACTACATCAAATGATCTTTCGAATTGGTCAAGACTCTCCAGTTTATGGCCGCTTCTCTATGGTACCAGTTGTTGCTTCATTGAATTTGCTTCATTAATAGGCTCTCGATTCGACTTTGATCGTTATGGACTGGTACCAAGATCGAGTCCTAGGCAAGCGGACCTAATTTTAACAGCCGGCACAGTCACAA
>NC_029427.1:27500-32500 GCF_017979445.1 Akebia trifoliata | reverse complement strand
ATGATGGCGATCGGGCAGGTATGCCCCCATCGTCTAGTGGTTAGGACATCTCTCTTTCAAGGAGGCAGCGGGGATTCGACTTCCCCTGGGGGTAGGGTACTACGAAAGGAAGTTGATCATGGATTATCAATAAGTCTAGAATTGATTCTTCCGGGGTCGATGCCCGAGTGGTTAATGGGGACGGACTGTAAATTCGTTGGCAATATGTCTACGCTGGTTCAAATCCAGCTCGGCCCAATAATTCGCCGATCCATTATCAGATAATCTAACTAATTTGTCCTCTATAAACGCCCGATACGGAGGAATAAAGAAAAAAAGAATCTCTTTTCATTGAAAGATTTATTATCAATCGATTTTACAATAGGATTACTAGTTATCCGTGTCGTTCTCACTAAAGTCCATATCCATGTGGATATTGATATATCACTCGTGTCTCTGTTACAACACGACGATTCTAAATAGAAATGATTTGAATGAAATCATAAGAATATGTATGCTGTACACCTTCTTTTTTTCCCTGGGATTGTAGTTCAATCGGTCAGAGCACCGCCCTGTCAAGGCGGAAGCTGCGGGTTCGAGCCCCGTCAGTCCCGATCTAGGATCCGAGGAATCCATCAATTCATTTCTCTATTTTCTGTAAAGAGGGAGGGGGCAAGGAGCAGAATATAATTCCCAGTGGGGGATCCTTATTGATTTTTTCTTTATTTTTTTTTTCGTTTCGCATTTATCATCGAACAAATACGGGAATTTCAATTACTTCAACTAGTACCGATTGATGGGGGAGAGACATATGTAGATTGGTACAATTGTTGCTAGCACCATATTGAGTATTCCAAGAGATACCGTGCTGGTCTGGCTTTTTCGATTGCTCCTGATCTATGAACTGGAATAGAATACCCATATGTTTTCCCGGAGTACATACACAAATTGGAATTCGTTTAGTGTACGATACAAAATGAACTTAACCTTAACATAGCTACCCCGACAGAATCTTTTTCAGATTAAAAACGACCTTCCTTTCGCCTTTCTAGCTCCGATTTTGTATAACCTCAATTCCTCATTGGAAAAAATCTATCTCATTCAAATTGCACACTCAATTTTTGATATATGTGTCCCAGTCCCAATCCAAGGAAAGAGGATATTAATATAAAGAAAGATCAAACAAGGATCCACTCCTCTTAGTGAGGGAATGCATAAGCTTTTTTTTGATTTCTATTTGAAGGGTCCTATCGAAGAAAGAACAAACTCCAAAATAGTGAATTTGTCGAAATAAAATCAAAATAAAAAATATTAGATCTTTTATACCTATACCGGGACCCATCTTTATCACACCTCTTTGTCTTCCACGAAAATGAGATGATAAAAAAACTTAGTTTAGAACTTAACTCCTTCTTTTTTCCATTTCACTTCTACTATATGTTATATGGGGTTTGTCGCCACTGGAAGTGGAAGACGGGTAAGATGATATCTCATCTGATGATTTATAAGGAAGACGGTAGGTTATAGAAAAGAAAGACTGAAAAAGAATGATCAATTCAACGGGATTCTTGATTGGATCAGGAATTCCATTTTTGATTTCGTATGGATAAAAGATCTTCCTATGTTATACTATTCAATTCTCGACGATGAATCCATTTGATAGCTCCGATATTGTTATTCATGATATTGATCCGATTCAATATCATCAGGATGGAATTCATCCCATTGAATTTATAGGAGAAAGATTTATCATCTTTATGGGATTAGATCCCGAGTTATTGTGAAGTAAAAAAAAACACGATGAGATTATGGAAGTAAATATTCTCGCATTTATTGCTACTGCGCTGTTTATTCTAGTTCCTACTGCTTTTTTACTTATTATTTACGTAAAAACAGTCAGTCAAAATGATTAATTTGAATCAAGCTTGACTTCTTAGTTCTTTTCTTAATCAATGATTGAAGAAATGAAAGGGATTCAACTTCCACGTATTAAATGAAATAAGCGGACTAGAATCAGCAGTATATGAAATCTGATAGTATGGTAGAAAGAAATATAGGAACCTTTCTACCGCACTATCTATTATTGTATTGTAGAGTATTGGATCGTATTGTATAAAGATATAGGCTTAATATAGATCAATCCGCAATATGTATCTTCATATATGTCCATATAACATATGTACATGTACATATGTTATATGGACATCTTAATAGCACCCCGATTCTAGTTCTTCGCTACATCCATTTGATTTGTAGTGATTCCGATCAATGTGAGATACTCGAATGTCAACTTTGACTCTTACGCCTTACGGTTCTAATTACTTTAACTAGGTTTCTGATTATTTCCAATATGGATCCCGGGCTCCGCCGAAACAATCGAATCAATGGAAGACGAATAGTATGGGCATATTAGAAAAATATTCTAAATATTAGTATTAGAATGAATATTCTAACAGAAACTAAGTAATTCTTTGTTTTAGCATTCCGAAGGAGTAATTGATTGATCCGTTGACAGATGATCCAAGGGGTCTCTGGGAAATTTTCTTCGGATTTGGAAGTAGTAGTAGACCCCACCGATTTCTAACGCTTGAACCATGATATGAAGTAAGTCGATAAAACATAAATAAGATTTCTAGGAGTATAAAACAAACAGTAAGTGCGCAATATGTGAATCGCCCAACGCAAGATCTTATTATTTGTAGTACTTTGTTGGACAACCACTATATCGATGTTGCCTTCGGTATTCGGTAGAAAGTACGTATCTACGTAATAACAGAACGACTTCCTCTTTGAACAATAAAGAGGGAAACAAATCAAAAAGGGGGTCGGTTGTTCCTCATTGTAATATTCATATATATAGAATTCTGATAAGAGCTAGTTCATCGAAATAGAATATTTCGGAAGAATTAGGTTGGAAAAAATTTCATATCATGTGTATCCCTTTTATTTTCAAACAAAATACGAATATAGGAATCATTGAAATATTTGTTTGATTGAAAGGTTATTATTCATATATTACTAGTCAATTTATTACATTTACATTACTTTACGGGATTCCAGTAGAATTTTGAAATGGAGATATTTTTATTTAAAAACGCTTTGCAGAACGATCTATGAAACAATTGATACAGTTTGATTACTCAACTCAATACTATACTGAAACTGAATTAAATTAGTAGTACCTCTAGAGTCCACTTCTTCCCCATACTACGAGTGAAAGGGAAAATGTAAAGACTACCATTAAAGCAGCCCAAGCAAGACTTACTATATCCATGTGAATTATGTCCCCTATCTCTATGAATATGAAGAAATTCTTCCATTATTAATCACTAATAATAGTATAGTGGAATTAATGACGCAGAGTCAAAAAGGGATTCTGACCGAACGAGCTTTATGACCCACTCCAATAAATCCACCTATAACAAGGTCCTAATATGATTTCGGGTAGAATCGGGCAGCATTAAACACAAGCAAGATACGCAGTTACTTCTTTGGAAATTTCAAGAGAATGTTATTAATGGAACATGTAGGGATAGTAAGACCTATTGTTTTTTTTTGTTGCCCTTCATAAGCAAAAGTAATAACAATATACAATCAAGATGGATCGCCATCTATCACATCACATATCTCTATCTCCTGTTTGATCTAATCCTTACTGTCTCCCGATTGTGTCACAGAGACAATCGGGAGACAGCCTATTACATTCTTGCTGGGAGTTACCAAAAAGAATTTTTTTTTACTTTTCTTTTATTCTATAAAATAGATTCTATATAAAGAAAAGACAACCAATCCAATATTGATTGAATGTCTGAGCACTCAGAGACTCTCGTGAGTCTGTATACAAAGTCTCTTCAGTCCTTTCCACAACTCCTAATTTTATTCCCCATCCGACTATCCAATCTAACTCAAGACTCAGTCAATAGACACTAGTACTGGAAGGGAATCACGAAGTCTTGATGGCCTAGCCCTTATAATCCTCCCTTGGATCCTAGGCGCAAGGATTGACAGTCCTTTATAGAACCTCCAGATTCTTAACGTAACATCAAGCACGTATCGACACTTTTCCTCTGCTTCGGCTGGGCAAGAATTCGGCGAGTTATATCAGCAATAAGTGATTTCGAGTTTTTTGTTGATCAGGCGACACCCGGATTTGAACTGGGGAAAAAGGATTTGCAGTCCCCCGCCTTACCGCTCGGCCATGCCGCCAAAATGATACAAAATAGATGGAAATATTCCCCCTTTTGGGGCGGATTACTTATTAATTATTGATTAGATTTGCATCTTGAGTCCCGTTTTCTTTATCCCTTTCCTAAACCTAAAAGAAATCCCTCCTTTTTTGATTGGATTCAGTTGATTCCCTTCGATTGTATAGTATCTCAAATCTCAAAACACACAACGCCTAAAAACTTCCCTTCTGTTTTTATTTTTCTTTCAAGAAAAAATGTAGATTTTTAGTCACTGAATCAAAAATTTAGGGCAAATTTGAACCATTAACTACGGATTGTGAATTCATGAAAGGTTCTTGGATCTCAAATTGCGTTTCCTTAATGAATGGCAAATGGCATAACATAAGAAAATGAAATTGATACACAACGAATCAGTATCGATTCTTTTCAATAATCAATCCTTTTCAATTTCAATTATAACAACAATTATGTGTCTCTGTAAACCCCAGAATAGAAATTGTTACACAGATATACCTAATCAGGTATCTTATCTATAGGGAATTAAGGGAATTATCGTGCTTCAATTTTTCATTGAATATATTGAATATAAAATCGAAATTATGATATAGCGCGGCCTGCGTTGCCCCAAGGAGAACTGGGATAGGCGATATGCGGATAGCTATATAGCAATATCTGCATGTGCTTAATAAATACAACCCCTCTTACACACTTCAATCGTATTCCGCGAATTCTACTCACAAATGGGTAAAAATGTAAAATGTCTCTCTTCTCTGCGAATCCTTTTTTGAACAATGGAATCAGCGAAAAAAGTTAAGTGCTAAAAAAATATAAACT
>NC_029427.1:12500-20000 GCF_017979445.1 Akebia trifoliata | reverse complement strand
CGAGCACAACCAATATCTCTTCGAACCCCCTTTACTTGCAGGAGTACATCTTGGATCTGTCGATTATGTTATGGTCGGAGTCCCACTCATGGCGACCTGGTCGAATTGGGAGAAGCAGTAGGTATTATTGCAGGTCAATCCATTGGAGAACCGGGTACTCAACTAACATTAAGAACTTTTCATACCGGTGGAGTATTCACAGGCGGGACTGCAAAACATGTACGCGCTCCTTCTAATGGAAAAATCAAATTCAATGAGGATTTGGTTCATCCCACACGTACACGTCACGGACATCCTGCTTTTCTATGTTATATAGACCTATATGTAATTGTTGAAAGTCAGGATATTCTCCATAATGTGAATATTCCACCAAAAAGTTTTCTTTTAGTTCAAAATGATCAATATGTAGAATCAGAACAAGTGATTGCTGAGATTCGCGCGGGAACATCCAACTTGAATTTTAAAGAGAGGGTTCGAAAACATATTTATTCTGACTCAGAGGGAGAAATGCACTGGAGTACTAATGTGTACCATGCACCCGAATATACATATGGTAATGTTCATCTCCTACCAAAAACAAGTCATTTATGGATATTATCAGGAGATCCGTACAGATCCAGTATAGTTCCTTTTTCGCTCCACAAGGATCAAGATCAAATGAATGTTAATTCTTTTTCTCTCGAACGAAGATATATTTCTAACCTCTCAGTGACTAATGATCAAGTGAGACATAAATTGTTTCGTTCGGATCCTTCTGGTAAAAAGGCGAAGAGGATTCTGGATTATTCAGGACCTGATCGAATCATATGCAAAGGTCATTGTAATTTCACATATCCTGCCATTCTCCACGAGAATTCTGATTTAGTGGCAAAGAGGCGAAGAAATAGATTCATCATTCCATTCCAACCTAATCAAGAACGAGAGAAAGAACTAATACCCTGTTCAGGTATCTCGATTGAAATACCCATAAATGGTATTTTCCGTATAAATAGTATTCTTGCTTATTTCGATGATCCCCGATACAGAAGAAACAGTTCGGGAATTACTAAATATGGCACTATAGAGGTGGATTCAATCGTCAAAAAAGAGGATTTGATTGAGTATCGAGGAACAAAAGAATTTAGGTCAAAAGACCAACTGAAAATCGATCGATTTTTTTTCATTCCCGAGGAGGTGCATATCTTACCCGGATCTTCTTCCATAATGGTACGGAACAATAGTATCATTGGAGTAGATACACAAATAACTTTAAATATAAAAAGCCGAGTGGGCGGATTAGTTCGAGTGGAAAGAAAAAAAAAAAGGCTTGAACTGAAAATATTTTCTGGGGATATCCATTTTCCTGGAGAGACGGATAAGATATCCTGGCACAGCGGCATCTTGATACCACCAGGAACGGGAAAAAAAAATTCTAAAGAATCCAAAAAATTGAAAAATTGGATCTATGTCCAACGGATCACACCTACCAAGAAAAAGTATTTTGTTTTGGTTCGACCCGTAATCACATATGAAATAGCGGACGGGATAAATTTAGCAACGCTTTTCCCCGAGGATCTGTTGCAGGAAAGGGATAATGTGCAACTGCGAGTTGTCAATTATATCCTTTATGGAAATGGTAAACCAATTCGAGGAATTTCTCACACAAGTATTCAATTAGTTCGAACTTGTTTAGTATTGAATTGGGACCAAGAAAAAAATGGTTCTTCTAGAGAGGAAGTTCATGCTTCCTTTGTTCAAGTAAGGTTAAATGATCTAATTCGAGATTTCATAAGAATGGACTTAGTGAAGTCCCTTATTTCGTATACCGGGAAACGGAATGATTCGGCAGGGTCAGGATTGATCCCCGCTAATGGATCAGATCGCACCAATCTCAATCCTTTTTATTCCAAGACAAGAATTCAACAATCACTTACCCAACATAAAGGAACTATTCGTACGTTGTTGAATAGAAATAAGGAATGCCAATCTTTGATAATTTTGTCATCATCTAATTGTTCGCGAATGGGTCCATTCAACGGTTTGAAAAATAACAATGTGACAAAAGAATCAATTAAAAGGGATTCCCTACTTCCAATTAGGAATTCGTTGGGTCCTTTAGGGATTGTCCCTAAAATTACGAATTTTTACTCATTTTACCATTTAATAACTCATAATCAGATCTTGGTAAATAAATATTTGCTACTTGACAATTTAAAACACACTTTCCAAGTACTTAAATATTATTTCATGGACGAAAATGGGAGAATTTATAATCCCGATTCATGCAGTAACATAATTTTGAATCCATTCAATTTGAATTGGTATTTTGTCCATCACGATTATTGTGAAGAAACATCGGCAATAATAAACCTTGGACAGTTTATTTGTGAAAATGTATGTATATCTAAATACGGACCACACCTAAAATCTGGTCAGGTTCTAATTGTTCATGTTAACTCTTTAGTAATAAGATCAGCTAAGCCCTATTTGGCTACTCCAGGAACAACCGTTCATGGTCATTATGGGGAAATCCTTTACGAAGGAGATACATTAGTTACATTTATATATGAAAAATCGAGATCTGGTGATATAACGCAAGGTCTTCCAAAAGTAGAACAAGTGTTAGAAGTGCGTTCGGTTGATTCAATCTCAATGAACTTAGAAAAGAGGGTTGAAGGTTGGAACGAACGTATAACAAGAATTCTTGGAATTCCTTGGGGATTCTTGATTGGCGCTGAGCTAACCATAGCGCAAAGTCGTATCTCTTTGGTTAATAAGATTCAAAAGGTTTATCGATCCCAGGGAGTGCAGATCCATAATAGGCATATTGAAATTATTGTACGTCAAATAACATCAAAAATGTTGGTTTCAGAAGAGGGAATGTCTAACGTTTTTTCACCCGGAGAACTAATTGGATTGTTGCGAGCGGAACGAACGGGGCGCGCTTTGGAAGAAGCGATCTGTTACCGAGCCGTCTTATTGGGAATAACGAGGGCATCTTTGAATACTCAAAGTTTCATATCCGAAGCGAGTTTCCAAGAAACTGCTCGAGTTTTAGCAAAAGCTGCTCTACGAGGTCGTATCGATTGGTTGAAAGGCCTGAAAGAGAACGTTGTTCTGGGGGGGATGATACCGGTTGGTACCGGATTTAAAGGATTAGTGCACCGTTTAAGTCAACACAGCAACATTCCTTTGGAAATCCAAAAGAAGAATCTATTCGAGGGGGACATGAGAGATATTTTGGTCCACCACAGAGAATTATTTGATTCTTGCATCCCAAAGAATTTCCATGATACATCAGAACAATCATTTACGGGATTTACTGATTCCTAAGAGCAGATTCATCCTTTTAACTTAACTTTAACTATCTTATCTGGTCCGGTCATTTGATTTGGTAATAAAAATAAAAAATAACGAATAGAAAAGAATTCATGGCTTGGACCGTGTATCAACGGTCAATCTACGGTAGAAGGTTCCATCGGAACAATTATTTATTTCAGGGTACCTCGTCTCTTAAAAAAAAAAAGAGAGGAAGTGTGGGGAGAAATGACAAGAAGATATTGGAACATAAATTTGGAAGAGATGATGGAAGCAGGAGTTCATTTTGGTCATGGTACTAGGAAATGGAATCCTAGAATGGCGCCTTACATCTCTGCAAAGCGTAAAGGTATTCATATTACAAATCTTACTAGAACTGCTCGTTTTTTATCAGAAGCTTGCGATTTAGTTTTTGATGCAGCAAGTAGGGGAAAACAATTCTTAATAGTTGGTACCAAAAAAAAAGCAGCTGATTCAATAGCATCGGCTGCAATAAGGGCTCGATGTCATTATGTTAATAAAAAATGGCTCGGGGGTATGTCAACGAATTGGTCCACTACAGAAACGAGACTTCATAAGTTCAGGGACTTGAGAGCGGACCAAAAGGCGGGACGACTCAACCGTCTTCCGAAAAGAGATGCAGCAATGTTGAAGAGACAATTATTTCACTTGCAAACATATCTAGGCGGCATCAAATATATGACGGGGTTACCTGATATTGTAATCATCGTTGATCAGCCAGAAGAATATACGGCTCTTCGAGAATGTGTCATTTTGGGAATTCCAACAATTTGTTTAATCGATACAAATTGTGACCCGGATCTCGCAGATATTTCGATTCCAGCCAATGATGACGCTATAGCTTCAATCCGATTAATTCTTAACAAATTAGTATCCGCAATTTGTGAGGGTCGTTCTAGCTATATAAGAAATCGTTGATTAATAATAAGATAAGTGAATTACTTCCGTAACTCCATAGATTTATTGAATCGGTTACTATTCCTGAATATCAAAAAAGAGATAAAAATAACTGGGGATATTATGTAATTATTTGGTATCCGAAATATACAATTCAAGTGGGCGAGTCGATAAAGAGATGGTTGAATCAAAATAATTCCTTTTTAAGTTCTATTTCTGTCAGAGGGCAAGATGAATGTTCTACCATGTTCCATCAACACACTAAAAGGGTTATACGATATATCCGGTGTGGAAGTAGGCCAACATTTCTATTGGCAAATAGGAGGTTTCCAAATCCATGCCCAAGTACTTATAACTTCTTGGGTCGTAATTGCTATCTTATTAGGCTCAGTCACTATAGCTGTTCAGAATCCACAAACCATTCCGACCAACGGTCAGAATTTCTTCGAATATGTTCTTGAATTCATTCGAGACTTGAGCAAAACTCAGATTGGAGAAGAATATGGTCCTTGGGTTTCCTTTATTGGAACTCTGTTCTTATTTATTTTTGTTTCTAACTGGTCAGGGGCTCTTTTACCTCGGAAAATCATACAGTTACCTCATGGGGAGTTAGCCGCACCCACGAATGATATAAATACTACTGTTGCTTTAGCTTTACCTACGTCAGTGGCATATTTCTATGCGGGTCTTACCAAAAAAGGATTGGGTTATTTCGGTAAATACATTCAACCAACTCCAATACTTTTACCAATTAATATCCTAGAAGATTTCACAAAACCCTTATCGCTTAGCTTTCGACTTTTTGGGAATATATTGGCTGATGAATTAGTCGTTGCTGTTCTTGTTTCTTTAGTACCTTCAGTGGTTCCTATACCTGTCATGTTCCTTGGATTATTTACAAGTGGGATTCAAGCTCTTATTTTTGCAACTTTAGCCGCGGCTTATATAGGCGAATCCATGGAAGGTCATCATTGATTAGCTTTCAAAATAGTATTCTTTTTTAAGTTTATCCCAACACAATGTATGGGCGGCTGAAGATAAGCTATTTTGGAACATAATAGATACAAATAATACAAATCTGGTATATATGATCTAGTGTAGTAGCAAAAAAGATTACGATGTTAGGAATGAAAAAAAAGGGGGGGGGATTGAATATATGTAATGTAATGGCTATAAGTCAACTCTTGTGTATGTTTCAAAGAATAATTTTGAATCTGGTTGAATATGAATATAGAATATAAGATGTGAATGGTTGGTTTACGTTATGGAAGAAATATATGTATATGTGATAGTAGATATTGACTAGTTATATATGAACTATCCATATATCTTATTTCCTTTCCCATCCCACTGTGAATTTAGATGGGGATTCCAATAAAAGTCCTTCTGTTTCGTCTGTGACGAATGAATAAACAGATGAAATCAAGCATATAGAAGAGAAAGAGCGAAGAATTGAAAGAATGGTTTCAAACAAAGAAATGGAAGAACTAGAGCCTTATGGATTGATAAAGACTTCATGGATAGGAACTAAAAACGAGATATCGAAGTAGTTCTGATGATTCAATAATCTCATTACTTCAAGTCGTAGTTCTTAGTTACTTCGACTGGATGGATCTTAGTAATGGAATAAATAATAAGTCATAATTCATTGGTTGATTGTATCATTAACCATTTCTTTCTTTTTGTGCAAGGAGCTTACCATGAATCCACTGGTTTCTGCCGCTTCCGTTATTGCTGCTGGATTGGCCGTAGGGCTTGCTTCTATTGGACCTGGAGTTGGTCAAGGTACTGCTGCGGGCCAAGCCGTAGAAGGTATCGCGAGACAACCAGAGGCAGAGGGTAAAATACGAGGTACTTTATTGCTTAGTCTGGCTTTTATGGAAGCTTTAACAATTTATGGACTGGTCGTGGCATTAGCGCTTTTGTTTGCGAATCCTTTTGTTTAATCCTAGAAATGTGAACGGCCTTTTCTTTTTTTTTTTTTATTGCCTTGGACTTGCCGCTTGCTTTTTCGAATTCTATCAAGATTTTATTCCGACAATCACTTATTCATTGAGACAATACCCTGTGGGAAGGACTGATTTGAGGATGAGGAAATTTGCAGATCCACTCGCTTTCTTCCTTCCCGTTCTTAGTCCAATGGAAACCCCTTTTTTTAGGAAGCGTTGCAACAAAATAAAATTGAAATAATAATTGACTAATTTCAAAATTTAATAATTAAATATATTGAGAAATGAAATAAGGAAATTAATCAACAAATCAATCAAATCAAAAAGGGGCTAAAGTAATACAAATAATAATACAAAAAAATAAATAAAGAACTCTGTTCGATTTTGTTAGTCCTATCTATAAGAGGAGATCATATGAAAAATGTAACCGATTCTTTCGTTTCCTTGGGTCACTGGCCATCCGCCGGGAGTTTCGGGTTTAATACCGATATTTTAGCAACAAATCCAATAAATCTAAGTATAGTACTTGGTGTACTGATCTTTTTTGGAAAGGGAGTGTGTGCGAGTTGTTTATTTCAAGAATAGGCTGGATCCAACCAGCTGCACTTTCTTTTTTTATAACTAGGAAAGAAAGGTGCACGATCTCGCGAATTACTTCTGAATAAATTAAGAAATCATATTACGAACCATAGCATTTCGTGACTCATTGGTAAATCAACTTTGATTCTCGATCAACCAATAATGTGGGACCCTTAACATGGTTAAAGCTAAATTGTTTGAAGTCCAGGCGCTACATTGGTACTCTTTCTACCACTATGTTAGTTAGTATGAAGATGGTTTCAAAATGAATATTCAAAATGAATAGCTCCAATTTATCCGATATAGAACACTCATAGCGATAAAAAAATGATTTGAACCATTTACTGGAAAAATAGGCACCCCGTCCTTTTTTTATCCAATGCTGAATCGACAACCTATGTATAAAGTAAAATAAGAAGAATTTTTTGGATTTGAAGAAAATTCAATTAATAAATAAAAAAAAGAAACAACTTTGCTGGTAATTACAGATTTTTTGTCTGGTCGGAAGAGTCCTCCGAATATTAGGGTCTTGGATCAATGATCAGTTTCTATATGTTGGAATACGAACAGAAGAGGATAGGCTCATTACATTAAAAAAAAGCTAAGGGAATACTCCATAAGTACATAAGTAATTGAGCGTGAGAGCCAAATGAATCGAAAGATTCATGTTTGGTTCGGGAAGAGATCATGGAAGTTTTGAAATGAATGGGAAGATAATCTACTTTCATTAAGTGATTTATTAGATAATCGAAAACAG
>NC_029427.1:2500-7500 GCF_017979445.1 Akebia trifoliata | reverse complement strand
ATCCTAGCAACAATCTAACCTATTTCATAGATATTTGGGCAGGAATTGACGAAAAACCAATACCGGTATTAGTGTTTATTAGTATTAATGTTGAATAGAAATCTAAATGGGGCGTGGCCAAGCGGTAAGGCATCGGGTTTTGGTCCCGCGACTCGGAGGTTCGAATCCTTCCGTCCCAGAGCAGTCCGATTCTATACAGAATAAAGATTGTTCTCTCTAACACTCTTCTGTTTAAGAGTGTAATGTTGAATACAATGTGATCATTGTTTATGATTGCTAATGATTCTTTTCTGAATCAGATCTTTCTCTCTCACAAACCGAATCGAGTGCAAATGACATGCAGATGTAACTAAATCCATTTGTGATCCAGGTAGGATGGGAACATAGATCAATGCATAATTCAAAAAGAAAATCAATCAGATGGGCCATTCAGTGTATGCCCATGCCCGTCTCGATCATATTCATATTGAAGCTAGTTACTTATCGAAACTTTACGTGCCATATCTATTTGAATTATCAATGCTGTATTCTGAATCGAAATGCGAACGACAAGCCTCTGGATTCCCTATCTATAATAAAGTCAATTCTAGATTCCCTATCTAAAGAAGAACTCGTCCATTCGTGTTCCTTATAACTTTATAAAAAATTCAAATAAATTATAAAATATATTATAAATGAAATTGGTTCATTCATACAGGTAGTTAATCAAATTGAATCTTTGCTGAGACTTCTCCAGATAAATGAAATAGAAATACCTACTATTTATATAGTATAGATAGTCTAGAAAAATAAAAATAGAAATTACTATGTACCGATTGAGCCAATGACTATTCATGATTCCATATTGAATCAATTCCATACCGGTTCCAAACTAGAGGAATGTTATGGTAAAACTTCGTTTAAAACGATGTGGTAGAAAGCAACGTGCGACTTGAAGGACATGATCAGTCGTGGATTATTACATCCGCCATTTGATTATATATATAATATAGGATATAGGAATGAAGGTGCTCTTGGCTCGACATAGTTTGTTCTGTTCTACTAGAACGTCCATTTTGTTGGGTTATAATGGAAATAGTACATGATGAAGCTCGAGCAGAAAGTATTGATTCATTTCTCAGAGGCAAGAATCTAGGGTTAGTGTCAATCAATAAGTTGGAACAACTTCGTAAGTATATCTTCGATATAGAAATCGAAAGGATTCAATTCGAACAAAAGTTGCAAATCCAAAAGTAAATAAATTATGTTGGAATTGGTAAAACTTTTTCGATCAAAAGTGTATCACACGGGAATCTATCGTTCGTATGATTTTTCGATAGAAAGAAATCACAAAAGGTATGTTGCTGCCATTTTGAAACGATTAAGGATCACCGAAGTAATGTCTAAACCCAATGATTCAAAGAAAAGATAAAGGATCCCGGAACAAGAAAACGCCATTTTCAATTGTCTCAACAACTGGATCAGAATGAGGAATCAAAAAATTTGATTCTAAACGAGACAAACAAAAGGGGTTCGAGACAGCTCAATAAATGAAATGCCTGGGCCTAAGGATTTTCCTTTGAACTCTTTTGGAATTATCTAACTTGAGTTATGAGTACGGATGATTTTTGATTTTTCAGGGAGTAAGAAGAAAAAACGAATCAAATCATAGTCTAATCGATTTGATGATTTTTTGGATCTATTTGTCACTATATACATAAATTATACAAAAATTCGAATCATTCTTTCTTGAGCCGTACGAGGAGAAAACCTCCTATACGTTTCTAGGGGGGGCATTGTTCATCTACATCTATCCCAATGAGTCATCTATCGAATCGTTGCAATTGATGTTCGATCCCGAAGAGAAGGAAGAGATCTTCGGAAAGTGGGCTTTTACGATCCGATAAAGAATCAAACTTATTCAAATGTTCCCGCTATTCTATATTTCCTTGAAAAAGGCGCTCAACCTACAGGAACCGTTCATGATATTTCAAAGAAGGCAGAGGTCTTTAAGGAACTTCGCATTAATCAAATTAAATTCAATTAATTACATTACTAAAATAAAAAAGAAAAGAAAGAGGGGGTAGCCCCTATGCTCGTTTTGTGTAATTTTTTCTTCACTATTCCCCGTTTTTTTTTTCTTGCTCTATTCTTATTTCTTATTTTCTATTCTATTAGTCTCTCATATGATCCCATATTATATATTTGACTAATATAAAAATAACATAACAAATAACGACAAAAATTTCTTCTACTTCTATGTGATTATGTGATATGAGACGGATAGAAAAAAGATCAAATGAATAGATACACTAGCAAGATCTATGAACTAACAGGATCTATTAGATTATGGGATTACCCTCAATCGGGTAGTTTTTGTTGAGACTCCATCAACAAAAAAGGAGTCAAGCTTGCTTATTGTACCTTGATTGATATTGAATAAACCCGAGATTTTCTTCTTCCGTATTGTTATTTTGCTGTTTCATCCACACTTTTTTTTTATTTATGTGGATCATCTATGTAGTGCCAATCCAACACAGGTCCTTTTTTTTTCTGTATTATTAAATTGCATTTCTTTTGGTTTCTTAACGTTCATATTGACAATAGTGTATTGATCAAATATAATTCGATCGTAGATAAATAGATCTATTTATCTACGTCCTATAAGTTTCGTTTTTTACTTTACTTCATGCAACTGATGGGTTCGTTGGATTCGATGTGACACAAGAAGTCTCTTTTGAATGCAAAAAAAATATATGGATAAATTAAATAAAGAAAATTTCTAGCCCGTCCTTTTTTTTTTTTTTCTTTATTTATCTGATAATGTATTTTATTTTGTATCTGATCTGTTCGTTTTTAGGTTAATAATCAAGCATAAAAATTTTTTTTATTGGGTTGCTAGGTCAATGTTTTGATGGGGTCGTGAAATCCAACCTCGTTAGTTATTTTTTTTTTTTTTTGATTCCGATTGTATCTACACACCTCATATCTACACACCATAATTACATTATTCGGGTTGCTAACTCAACGGTAGAGTACTCGGCTTTTAAGTGCGGCTAGAATCTTTTACACATTTGGATGAAGGAACGGATTCGTCCATACCGTTGGTAGAGTTTGTAAGACTACGACTGATCCTGAAAGGGAATGAATGGAAAAAACAGCATGTCGTATCAATGGAGAACTATGAAAATACTTCATCCTCACCGGATCGGTACAAAATCTTCAAAATATTGTTTGATTTCTTAGAGCGGGACAAAAAAAGAAATTCATGGTTAGGTCGAGCGAATAAATGGATAGAGCCCTACGGCTCCAATTATAGGGAAACAAAAAACAACGAGCTTCTGTGCTTAAATCGAATGATTACCCGATCTAATTAGACGTTAAAAATAGATTAGTGCCTGATGCGGGAAAAGGTTCTCCCATAAGTGGATTATCGATTTTTTTCTGAATCCTAACTATAGCTCTATTCTGGAGTGGAAACGAATGTGTAGAAGAAACGGTATATTGATAATGATAATTTATTCCAAAGTCAAAAGAGCGATCGGGTTGCAAAAATAAAGGATTTCTAACCATCTAGGTATCCTATAATGAACACAAATTGGATGGAAAAAGAGAGAATCCGTTCATTAGCCTATCTGTCTACGAGGTATCTATGCTTTTCTTACTATATACCTTATACCTTGTTTTGACTGTATCGCACTATGTATTATTTGATAACCCATGAAATCCCCTGTCTGTGGTTCAAATCTAATTTCAAATGAAGGAATTACAAAGATATTTAGACATAGATAGATCTCGACAACAAGACTTCCTATATCCACTTCTCTTTCAGGAGTATATTTATGCACTTGCTCATAAGCATGGTTTAAATAGATCGATTCTTGTGGAAAATTTCCATTTAGGTTATGACAAAAAATCCAGTTCACTAATTGTGAAACGTTTAATTACTCGAATGTATCAACAGAATCATTTGATTATTTCGGCTAATGATTCTAACCAAAATCCATTTGTTGGGCACAAGAATAATTTTGATTATCAAATGATATCAGAGGGGTTTGCAATCATTGTGGAAATTCCATTCTCGCTGCGATTAGTATCTTCCCTAGAAGGGAAAGAAATATTCAAATCTCATAATTTACGATCAATTCATTCAATATTTCCCTTTTTAGAGGACAAATTCTCACATTTAAATAATGTATTAGATATACTAATACCTTACCCCATCCATCTTGAACTCTTGGTTCAAACCCTTCGTTGTTGGATACACGATGCCCACTTTTTGCATTTATTGCGATTCTTTCTCTACGAGTATTGTAAGTGGGATAGTCTTATTACTCAAAAAAAATCCATTTCTTTTTTTTCAAAAGAGAATCGCAGATTATTCTTGTTCCTATATAATGCTCATGTATATAAATGCGAATCCATATTCGTTTTTTTCCTTAAACAATCTTCTCATTTACGATCAACCTCTTCTACAGCCTTTCTTGAGCGAACACATTTCTATGGAAAAATAGAACATCTTGTAGTAGTTTTTCGTAATGATTTGCAGAACATCCTATGGTTGTTCAGGGATCCTTTCATGCATTATGTCAGATATCAAGGAAAAGCCATTCTGGCTTCAAAGGGGACTTCTCTTCTGATGAATAAATGGAAATATTACTTTGTCAATTTCTGGCAATGTTATTTTGACTTGTGGTATCAAACGGATAGGATCCATATAAACCAATTATCCAATCATTCCATCAACTTTCTGGGCTATTTTTCAAATGTACGACTAAATCCTTCAGTGGTAAGGAGTCAAATATTAGAAAATATCTTTATTATAGATATTGCTATTAAGAAGTTCGATACCATAGTTCGAATTATTCCTTTGATTGGATCATTGGCTCAAGCGAAATTTTGTAATGTATCAGGGCATCCCATTAGTAAGCCGGCTCGGGCTGATTCATCTGATTCTGATATTATCGCTCAATTTGGGCGGATATGCAGAAATATTTCTCATTATTACAGCGGATCCTCAA
>NW_028237696.1:0-165012 GCF_017979445.1 Akebia trifoliata | reverse complement strand
TGTAGTGGGGGCAGGCGTGCCCTCTGAAAAGAAACTATTTCTTTGGGATACGATGTATATGGGGTTATAAATCGTGAAATAAAAGGGTGGGACAACTAACCTAATTTATTAGGGAAAATTACTTAAAGGACTATCATTGAAGGATTTCTTTCTAAATAGTCCCTAAATTTTTTACAATAGCTTGGCCGGACATTTAGTAAACTTTTGTTTTCTAAATGGTCCCTAAACCCCATCCCTTCCATTATCAGTGTGTGAAATGTCAAAATTACCATTTTATTAGTTCTTAATGATGTGAAGCCTTAGAAACCCCTCTAATAATTAGATTGATCTTGTTCCTATTCCCTTAATTTCTTCTTTCCAATCTTCTATAAGACAAAATCGACACAAGAGTTGAGTTTTTAACACTCTTTTTTACTTTTTTATATGAATATAATAGATCTAGGGCAAAAAACACTAAATAGATGGTTTATAAAGGGTTTACGATTTACACATTTCATTTGTGTTTGTTGTTTTAATGAAAAATTGTGTTGGAATCAAAATCGCAAAATCGAACAAAAATGAATTACAACGTTGAGTTCAATTTTTATCATCGGCGAACTCATTACTAAATAATAATATGAACTCGACAATAATTAAATTACTGTTGAACTCGGTACTAATTAATATTAAAACCATCGAACTCGACAGTATTTCTCTTTAATAATAGTTCTTGTTTTTTTATGCAATAGAACCATTAACATCATGGTTTCATCGAGGAAGATGGTTTCATCGCATACTTTAGTGAATACTTTATGCATTATTCAATAGACATCCACTTTAATTTTTTAATGTCATGATAATTCACCTCAGTTGTTTCAATTGGTTCAGTGAGTACTAAATGATTACATCTACTTACCTATTTGAAAATATGACAATTCACAACATCTCTAGTGAATATTGAATGGTCCCATCCACATTAGTTGATTGTTTATATATATATTATAGGGTCCCGTTCGGCACCCAACCATTTACCGAACAATTTGCCCAACATGTTTTGTCCTACATGGGTTAGAAGTTTTGGAATGGGCTGATTTTTTGTGATGATGATCTTCTAACCGTAGAGATCATCTTCACCAAAAATCAGCCCATTCCAAAACTTCTAACCCATGTAGGACAAAACATGTTGGACAAATTGTTGGGTAAATGGTTGGGTGCTGAACATTTCCTATATATATATCTTTGGAATACAATCTTTTGAATCCCGCCTCTCAACTCATAATCGTCTTCTTCTCTATAAAAATGATGATGCCTGGTGAAAAATCTTCAATTGTCATTAGCAATAATGAATGAAATGAAGAAATAGAGCTAATAAATAATGACAATAGTCTATCCGATGAATACTCAAGAAACTCATGTTGCGATATGAGTAGCTTAGACAAAACAACTCGTGACGATATAATGAAATATATTCAAATTATAAAGTCAACTGGAGATTTTTTCAATAAAAGAAATAAACAGTGGCATTGGTTGGTCAATGAATGTGAGTGTCTTAAGATAGAAATGTATGAAATCGGAGAAATTTTTTTCCAACAAAGAGCAAAGATGTACTCAAAGAATATACCATATGTATTTGATCAAGTTCTTGAACACAAAAAAAGGGGAAAAAGTACAAATGCATCTTAGTGTATTATGACACAATAGATTGAGTGACTTTCATGAATTTATTAATGAAGAACGAGAAAATTTTATTAATGATAATGAAAGCACCCTCGATCCGCGTGTGCGGATCCACTTTTTGGTGTTTAGAAGTCGTTACCTAGTTTTACGGTCTAAGAATCGAAACATGACTCAAAATCAGTAAAAAGTACTAATCTATGAAAAGAAAGAGTCCGGGGATCACGTTACGGGATTGGAAGGTGTTAGACACCAATCCTGCTCGACGAACGCCGATCTCTATTATTCCCAAAAAAATTACATTGCAAAAATAACCTTAAAAAAATAAAAAAAAATATACCTTTGTTATTTGGATGATTGTGACGATTGATTCTCTCAGAACTGATGGAGAGTGATCATTGTATGAGTCTTCCTGCTTTTGTTTCCGTCACTAGATCCACTTCCAATATCCGAGATAAGGTATTCTCCTCTTACATCTAGATTTTTTTTTCGAAGTGTTTTAGATGATTTTTGGATATTTTTTGAGGATTTTTGAGTGTTTTTTAAGGAAAAAATGGGACTTGGGTGTTAGGTAGGGACTTGGGATTTCAGATTTAGGATTTGAGGAAGGCTTTGAGAGTTTTTGGCTTCTCTTTCTTAGCATTTTTTTTACCTACGAATTTAAGTTGTGGAGACTCATTTTTATAGAGTTTTTCAGTTTGACTAAGTTTCCTTAAGTTGTTTAATTAGGATTTTAATTCTTACATACAATGAAGATTTTTAAGTTTTTGGAAAATCCCCTAATTATATTTTTAATTCTTTGGGACGCTAGATGGAAGTGTCCTTTATAAATATCATGTGGGCCCCACTTAAATAAATGAGCCACAACTTAAAATTTGACCCGTGGACTTGATTGATTGATTTTCTTTCTTCAAAAATTTAATTTAATTTATTATGATTTTACTTTACGTTTATTAATGTTTTAATTATTAGTTTTAGATTTTTGATTTTTAGGATTTAAAAAATTATCATTTTACCCTCAAAAATGATTTTTGAGTTGAGAGGTTGATTTTCGATGTTTTGGAATATTTTGAAATCAATTTTTCGTAAAGAATTCAATGAGAGTATCGGTTTGTGTCACTTATGGGTTTTTGGCGTGAAATGATCGTGGATCCTATGAGGGCGTTTTCATAATTTTATCAAATTTTGTAAAAATTGGCAAGTCAGATTATTTTATTTTAATTTACTGTTTTATGTGTTCGAAAATATTTTTCTAAGCGTAATGTAGGTTCTAGGGATGTTTTAATGTCAAGGGTATTTTGGTCATTTGATCATTTTTTTAATGATTTTTCTCGTAAAACTTCTTTTTGTCTAAAGAATGATGATTTCTATGTTTTAAGTCATATTTTCCTAGCGTAGCGTGATTTCTAAAGTTTTGCTTACTTGAAATACCTCATCCGAATTTCTAAAACATATCTAGTAACAAATAAAAAATATTGGAATATTCATCCATCATTAGGAACTGTCACAATCGTGTTGACGAGTTGATTAATCAGGCGAGTACGAAAATGGGGTGTCTACAGATAATAACCTTAGTTTTCCATACAATATGATTGATGAAAGTGATTTAGATTAAATGTGTTTTCCTTTCTTTGTTATAATTTCCTTTTTATGTTATGTAGAAGTTATGCTTTCACTTTCAATATTACCTAAGTTGAATTCAATTATAGACAAACATCAATGATTTTTAAATAAAAAATTATTTTGTTTAATAAATTATTGTTGGTGTAGTACCTAGCAAGGACTCTCCGACACTTAAGTTAGAGTTACAGAAGACTGATAATAATTGATAGAACTCTCTTCCTTTTCTCAATTGGTCAAAAGATCCTTTTGCCTCCCTTCATTCCTCAATATATAGATCATTTTTTTCGATTCAGGGTTTCTCCTTCCACTAGGGTGTGATCTTGGACAATCCCTTTATTACAAGGATCCTAAACAGAAATGGAATCTTTGTGATTGAGTCCACGATTTTAAGGAAATCTCCTCTAAGATTTCTGGACTTGACACGCATAAATCAAGATTGCGCAAATACTCAGACCAGGCCTGCCCTACCAACTAGGCTAAGTTTTTACTAATGCTACTCTATCCTACCAATCAAGTTAGATGCCTCTATCTTGGTTTGACCTGCTGCTGGGCAGTGCTGGGAATACTAACTTACACATAGTACCACTTAATCGGCTTGGACACATGTACAATCTAAATAATATACCGTTATTATCCTCTATAGATATTACAGAAAGAAAATGGCTTTACTTATTAAACATCAAAATCTCATTTCAAATGATGAAACCAAATCCCATGATACTTCAGCAACTTTTAATCATGAGTTTACATCAAGATATGTAAAAAAAGCAAAATGCCTAACCCTTAAATGTATGCAGTGAAAAATTCCTTAACCATGTACTTAAAATGAAATAACTTCATTGTCAAAAAGCATCTATGGTTCCTACAGGCTTTCATGATAAAATCTTGAGGTCACTCCAACACGACTCTAAAAATTTAATTTTCAAAATAATATTAATTCAGATCCTTGCAATTTATGGATGGATCATATCCGATCCAAATTTAAGTCGGGTTAATGGACATCAAATCATATTCGACCCATTTTATGATGAAGATCTACTCTAAACATCCAAACCTGCTAAATTCGAAAACTCGAACTTTAGGTCAAGTTCGACCCATTTTATGCCCTGGTCCCAAACGTCGACGGAAGGTCCCAATTGATAGAAGGTCACATCAATGAACCGAGAGCAAATTGGTAATTTAGCCAACCATTTCTTTTGCCCTTCGAATTAGAAAGTCAACTACCATGGTTTTAAAACTCATCCGAGATCGAGACGTATCGTCTGAGTTAATTCAGTATCGGAGTTAAACAAGACCAACTCACAAACCTATTTGAAACGTCCACGTATCGTGAGATAAATGAAACGTCTCAGACGAGATTTTGCAAAATCTCACCTGAGACAAATGATACCTAATAGCAATGAATAAATCGCAAGACAAATAATATGTATCGGACGAGATTTTCAAAATCTCGTCCAAGTTAAACGAGTTAAACGTTCTCAACCCTATATTCTTTTATCCAAGTCAATTTTTCTTCATTTTCTCAATCAAGTGAACAAAAAAAAAAAAGATTTTGGGGAAAAACTTCATGTTCTTCATTTGTTTCAAGACGAAATTGGATGAATAATATGAAACATACGTAACAAGAAAAATGAAACATATGTAACAATGTAAATATTTAATTTATTTATTTTGATAAATATATTATGATTTTATTTTTTAATTTTATATTTTTTTGGACTTCATTTTTTAATAAGAATCATTTCTGAATTTTTTTAGATTTGTTAAATGGTTAAAGGGGACGGTTCGAGGGACTTCCGAAAAACCATCTTCAAAACAGACGTTTTGTGAACATTAGATTTTGTGGGTTTAACGGTTTAGATTACAGGAGACAAAAGTGCACTCCAGCTGTAAAGAAATGAGTTTCTTGTAAAAACGAGAGGTATTTATTTTTACCTCCCTCTTTTTTTTCTTATCTTTTTTCTTAAAAGGAATAAATCTCTCACTGTCTCATCTCTCTCTCAAAATACAGAACTCAGCCCTCTCTCTCTCTCTCTCTCTCATCGACGGCATCATATCTCTCTCTCAAAATAAGAAATTACAGTCAACCGAACTCAACCCTCTCTCTCTCTCTCTCTCATCGACGGCATCATGTCTCTCTCTCTCTCGATTGGTCGACTTGAACGATTCGAGCTCTTTCGATCTCTGTGTATAAATCCAAACTATGCAGTAATCCGAACTGGGTCTTCTTCACAAGAGAGTTATAGAAGTTATTGAACTTTTCCTTTTATAGGGAAGTGTACTAACAACTTAGAGGATCCACACAACAACAGTGAAGGAGGTGATGAAAAGGGCTCTGATTCAAGTGACGGGTTAGGAGAAAACAATGTTGCCATAGAAGACAATACCAACAACAACTTAAATGAAGAGAACCCAAATGATAATTCTTTGAATGGGAAAGAAATAGATAGTGGGCAATCAAAGGTTTGTGCTAGAGGTCATTGGAGGCCTGCTAAGGGCACAAATAATTAAATCCTAAAGAACATTTCTACAAACCTTGCATGAAGCAATTGTGCCAAACTCTAAGAACAATTCCTTCAGTTTATTGTCATCAATGCTGTCATTTAAGTTCTTCACTACTACACTAGTAATTGGTCCATATTCCCCAAAAATGTTCTTTAGATCTTCTTCTGTTGTTGATTCAGAAAGATTTTTTACAAAAACATTATTGAATTTTTCCTTATTTATAGCAGTCTCCCTTTCCTGCCTACGAAGAAAGGGTCCAACAAAAACTGGCTTATTGTTCAACAACATTCCATCAAGCTTATCTATTGCATTTTGTGCTGATTCTTCATCCTCAAACTAAACAAATCCATAGCCGTTCGATTGGCCAGAAGGATCTCTAGCTATCTTGCAAGAGAGAATATTTCCCAATGAAGAAAATGTTTCATGTGGTGCTTTGTTATCAATTGCCTTTTCAAGATTCTGCCAAGCATAAATAACGTTTAATGGCTATACATGATGCCGTCGATGAGAGTGAGAGAGAGAGGGTTGAGTTCGGTTGACTGTAATTTCGTATTTTGAGAGAGAGACATGATGCCGTCAATGAGAGAGAGAGAGAGAGAGGGCTGAGTTCCGTATTTTGAGAGAGAGATGAGACAGTGAGAGATTATTCCTTTTAAGAAAATAGAAAAGAAAAAAAAGAGGGAGGTACAAATAAATACCTCTCATTTTTATAAAAAACTCATTTCTTTACAGCTAGAGTGCACTTTTGTCTCCTGTAATCTAAGCCGTTAAACCTACAAAATCTAATGTTCACAAAACGTCTGTTTTGAAGACGTTTTTTCGGAAGTCCCTCGAACCGTCCCCATGGTTAAAAGCCATTCTTTCAATTCGAACGAAGCGGGATGTCTCGTCCGAGTTAACTCGGTATCGGTGCTGAACGAGACGAGACGAGACGTTAAACCGTAATTAAAAACCATGCCAACTATGCTGTGGATTACAAAGACAATCTTCGATACAAACAAAGCTTTCTCTTGTCCTTCTAAATTCCGCCAAATTTATCGGCGATTTCTTCATAGTTAGCTCACCAAAGAGAGAAAGAAAGAAACACAAGAAACTTTCTTCGACCTTTTAAATCTCTATTTCTCTCTTTTTTTTTGTTGCTTCGATTCTTCAACCATGGCACAAGTTGTAAGTACTAGATCCGTACAAGGATCCTTTGTCTGCAACATTGCTCGATCTGTAAAGAATCCTATTGAGAAGCTCAAACCTCCTACTGGTTTTCCAGCGAAGGTTTTCTCTGGAAAAGAATGGAAGAACAACCGAGTTTTCCACTACATTCCGATCATGGCGAAGAGATCTGCAAGAGCGGAACCTGAAGTTCTTCCTGTTTCGCCCGAAGACGTACCAAAGGTTTAAGCTTTTCTTTCTTAATCTACCGATCTCAATTTCTCAATTTCTTTAAAAAATGAGGGTTTTTTTAGAGAGCTGCGATTTGCATCCCGCCTTTTACTTGTTACATTCCAATTAAAATAAAAAAAAATATTAATAAATTAATGGTTGACAATAAGTAAAAGTTGGGGTGCCAGTAGAAACTCTCTTTTAGATTTCCATTTGCTAGATGTTGGATTTTATATGAGCCTAATCTTAATGTTAAACAATAACTTGAACCAAAATTTTGTAATGTTCGAATGGTGTGTTTTAATCTTTAATTAAGGTATGAAAAATGATTTAAGAAATTGGGGTGTTATAAGTAAACGTTGGGTGCCAATAGCAGTTCTCTTTTTCAATTATCATTTTTATTTCTCATATAAATATAGCTTAATCGTATCTATACCTATAATCTTTTAAATATTTGTTTGAAATGTATAGATTTTAAGATTGAATTATCACAAAATCTGCACCTTATTAGAATTTTAAAATAAGTATCTGGTTTTATTTATTTAAAAATTAAATTAAATTAAGCGCCTGTTTTTTGCTTCAGTGATTAATGTTAATGGCTTTGATTGGCTTGTGATATTATGTTGTCACATGAAGTTCACTTTTTTTTAAGATTTTTTTTTAAAATATTTCTCTTTTATTCCATTTGGCCTTTACAAACTGTTTTGATTGACATTGTGGATTTCTCTTGTATTTCTTAGCAAATAAGGTGGGATCTAACCTCTAAACTTGTATTTGTAATAAGCTTATTTATGTGGCTTATTAGTTTTGTTATTTAGATTTCTTTTTTGGGTGCGTTATAGTGGTTTTTATTACCACAATAATAGTGGTAATAAGAATGTCAAGTAGCACAATTTGTGAGTCTAACACAGTCAACTGTTGTGATTTGCTACAATTTGTACAAGTTTAATTGAGCTCCATCTAAGATGTGGACAATGATATTAATATTTCTGTTCTTTTTTCATTTGACTTTAGTCATACCTTGTTTGTATAATTAATGATTCTAGAACTAGTTCTGGTCAACAAGTAGTTACTGTTAATCAATCCACACATTTGGGGGGCCGAAACCCCAGCCCGAAGGGCAAAACTGTACTTTTTTGTTAGGAGGCTGCTAACCCTAATTTATGGTAGTTTTCTGCAGGAGAAACATTGCAATTCTTTTTTTGGTCTTTGAGCATAGTGAAATCATGTGGCTCCATGGTTTTTGCCTGATTTAGGGGGTTTCCACATAGATTCATGTGTTATGATTGATTTCTCTTTATTATTCGTTCTCTTCAATTTATTTCATATATCAAGGTTGAATGTTGGAGCTTTTCCAACACTAACTTTACCCACCTCAGCTATGCAGTCAGTTTTTTTTTTTTAATGAATGAGAACTGTTAAGAGGTTTTGTTGTACTTTATGCTGTCCAAATTCAAGAATATGTTGTAGCCTTAAATTGTAAGGAGGAGGCCAATGATGGTGTTTGAATTTTGAGGTTTTGACTCATTTTATACATTGTTTGATTCACATGGTCTAATCTCTGTCTACCTTAATATATTTTCCTCTCATGATAGTTTTTCTTGTAATGTATGGCAATCATGGTTTTAAAACTCGGTTTCGTGTCTCATCTTGTCCATGCCAGATACCGAGTCGTCTCAGATCAGTTTTCCGATACGTTTGAGATGTCTCGTTCAAAAATGAGAAAAATGAATGTGGGGTTTTAAATCTCGTTCGAAAAATTGACTTGTCTATCCGTCTAGTCTATGCCTGATACCGAGATGACTTAGGCAATACATCTTGGTCTCGGACGAGTTTTGAAACCATGCTGGCAATAGTTAAGATGGGAATTGGAATAGAAAGCGTGTTATTGCATTCTCTTTTCTAAAGTAACAAGCAAGAATGCTAAACATACAAGAAATGAAAAACTTGTCCATTGAATACTGTTTATAATACTGGGAAAATATAAGACCATGGATCCCTCTAAGGAGCTGCTTTAATCTATTGAAATGTCATCCAATTCAGGACTCCTTAGTTTCTAACTTGATTCATGAATTGGTTGAATGGGTCACCAAAAAGAAGGTTTGAGTCGCCGCAAATTGAGTTTTAATGCTGATTTTGGATTTTGAGTAACCTTTTATGGAGTTAACAATAAGATTATTGGGAACTACCAAATCGATGTAGTAGACCTTTCCCCAATTAGATTCATACTTTTGGGACTACCAAAAATGGACATGCATATCTAAAAGAGTACCCATATGAGTGATGGTATCATCAACCTCCCTCCTTTTTTATATATCCTTTATCTAGGCTGGGTTTGGGGTTGGGTATGTTTATCAGCCATTGATATCTAGCATACACCTATTATTTATTTTTCTACTTATTTGCAGATTCTCCTAGTAGAACCGTTATACGATCACAGTCAAGTATTTTTTTTATTTTTTATTTTATTTTTCTCATCTCACTATAGTGTGGTGTTTATTGTTGATTAGACAAAAGAGGAATTTCAACATCTCCAGAGCATTCAGCAGCTTGGGGACACAGCAGTGGGCATGTGGTCTAAGCCAACAGTTAGACGTAAGACAAAGATTGTTTGCACAATTGGTCCTTCTACAAACACACGGGAAATGATATGGAAACTAGCTGAGGCTGGTATGAATGTTGCTCGGATGAACATGTCTCACGGAGACCATGCATCACATCAGAAAGTTATTGATCTAGTTAAAGAATATAATGCACAATCCAAAGACAATGCTATTGCGATTATGCTGGATACTAAGGTGGGTTTCTCTTCATGCTCTTTCCTTCTGCAAGGCTATGTTTTCAGATCCCCTCTTCTCAATATGGGAAATTGGAAGTGTAACCAAGCAAATGGTACACGACTACACGTTTAAAGTATTCTCTTCCATTCATAACTGGGGCTTGAGTGTCAACCTCAATTTAATCAATGTCTGCTTATTGAAGAATAGAAATGCTATGAAGTGTTTCTGTTCTATTCATGTGCATCATCATTGTTTAATTAATGATCGTGGTGGTAATGTAACGACTGTTATAAAAATAATACCAGGGACCCATTATGGTCAATGTAAATAATGGACAAATGTTACAGGCCCATTTTTTTTTCAGTACCTGTCTCCCCTTTCCTGAAAATAATGGCTCTACAACTTTACATTGCAATGTTTTTATCCATTTATTCTTCAAATTCAAATAATGAGATTATCTGGTATTTTTCAGAAAGCAACAGTTACAATTTTTGACTTCGAATCTCAAACCTGATTTCAAATTTTGAATTTATTTTCCTTTTGAATGTGCTAATTAAAAAATTCTTATGGGTTTCACCTCGATGAATACCATTGTAAGGTCACACTAGGAAGCTGTTGCACCACTATTGTAGTCCCCTTGAGTATATTTGTGTTTTTGAAATGTTTTTTTTTTTTTTTTCTGGATCTCTCTTTTTCTCATTTTCCCCAAATGTTAACTTGTCTCTCTTTTTATTTTTTTTGTTATCAGGGCCCTGAGGTTAGGAGTGGCGATTTACCCCAGCCAATAACATTAACCACTGGTCAGGAATTCACTTTCACTATCAAAAGAGGAGTTGGCACAGATAATTGTGTTAGTGTGAACTATGATGATTTTGTTAACGATGTCGAAATGGGTGACATGCTACTTGTTGATGGTATGCATCAATGCTTTCTTATATGTACATACATGTTTCTATTTCTATAATGTCTTGATGAGAAGATGTTATCGATTTGATATGCTTCTATTTCTAGTATTGTCAATCACATGGGCATTGTTGAGGTTTGATGTTCCTAGTTTGGTCCGACTTTTAAATCTTCTAGGAATGTGCTGTTTTCTAAATTTTCAATCTTTTATTAATATGATACCTTTATATATTGAAATATTTTGGCAATAGTTTGGTCCGACTTTTAAATCTTCTTGGATGATCATTTTAGATATTGAAATATTTTGGCAAAAGTTGTATTTCTAATTTCCTCAAATATGTCACGAAACAATCATGTGTTTTTTTTATCACATTATTTCGCATTTTTGTTTCTTTATAAAGTTTTCCTGATATTTATCCAATTAAGCTATTGGAAGAAAAATGTTGAAGTCTTCCAATAAAGCTATTGGGAATTAGATTTGTGATCGTCCCATAATTTTTAAGTGGCTTTGGATTTCTCATCCTGCTTTTCAAAGTCTATAATGGAAAACTTTCAGGGGTGGCAATGTCTAGGATTTCTTTTTCATGTTCTCTAAAAGGTCTCTTTGAGTATTTTTCGCTTTGCTATGAGTTGGGGTGTTTGGAAAGAATGTAATAGCTGGGTTTTCGAGGAGCATGAGCACACTCTCCAAGAGATCATCATTGCTATTTTGGGCGTTCTTCATTTTGTGTTCAACGAGTTCAGAGGGGTTTTCTTTGAAGATTTTCTTTTCAGATGGAATAGAATTTGTAACATTAGATGACCTCAGTTGAAACTTGGGTCTCTTAGTGTGTAGTGATGTATTTTTTTTGGTAGTTTTTCACTTTGTATTCTGATGGTCTCCTCAACCCCCCTTTTCGTTATTGTTTTAATAAAATTCGTGTTTATCAAAGTTTTTTATATGCTTCAAGCTGAGAATAGAATGTTTGGGAGTTTACTGCAACCTTGCAAGCTACAAGCCTTCCATCAATTTCTTGGGGCTCCTAAACCTTTTTCAATGAGACAATGAACATTGGAAACTTCTTGAAGCATGAAGAATTTTCCTGCCATGACGATTTTGCAAAACTGATGTTCAATTTTTATTTTTATTTTTATAAGGTGGAATGATGTCATTTTTGGTGAAGTCCAAGACTGAAGATTCGGTGAAATGTGAAGTTGTTGATGGAGGGGAGCTCAAGTCTAGAAGGCATCTGAATGTTCGAGGGAAAAGTGCTACACTGCCATCCATCACTGGTGGGATCTTGGAGCACCAAATTATATAGTCTTCAGAATATCAACAGATTTATTGTTGATTTTCTTATTTCTTTTTTTGACGGAAGCTCTTTAATTACATGATTAAAATTTCTATTGTTATTTGATTGCTGATAACCATTTGTTTTGGTTTGCTTCAGAAAAGGATTGGGATGATATCAAGTTTGGAGTGGATAATAAAGTAGACTTTTATGCTGTTTCCTTTGTTAAAGATGCTAAAGTGGTCCATGAATTGAAGGATTATCTACAAAGTAAAGCATCCATATATATGACTTACATTCTGTCAGGATCAGCATTGTGTTTCACTTGCAATCAATTATAGGTCCGGCCCTCCTTTTTTTGCAGGCTGCGGTGCAGATATACACGTGATTGTGAAAATTGAAAGTGCAGACTCTATACCAAATCTTCATTCGATTATCACTGCATCTGATGGGGTGGGTGAACCCAAATATTTGTATTTCCTTCCTCATTGTTCCTGCTAGCCTGCTATATTTGACACAGACACATTTGTTTTAAAAGTGGATATGATTAGATATTGATGCTTGGTGGAATAATACATTTAATGAGCTTGCCATGCCTGTATTCTGTTTGATATGATATAAATATCATATTCTAGAAATGTTTTTAGTAGTACTAGACACTGTTGTCAGAATTTAATTGGATGTAAAATGGTAAGTGGAAGGCTCAAATTGGATTGGAATATAACATGCTAGGATCATACGATCCACAACATTCCATGTGTGTACTTAAACGTCTTCCCAGCTAGACCATCAATTTAAATTGCAAAATTTTTCTTTTATATTTGGTGCTTTCTTTGTCTTGTGGGACATTGATAAACTTTTGCATTTTCTTCAACGTAAATGATGAATTTTGTTTATCACCAATAACTCGGAGCATGTTAAGTGGGTTGATTGTCTTGTTCATGACTACTACATTCTGCTGTTACTTTGTTTTACGGAAATAGAAGGGGGGCATGAAATTTCAGTCTTGTAGTCCATATATCAGCATTAGCTATATCCCTTGCACCACCTTCTCGGTGCAGATGCATTTATTGTTCAATCAGAGGGGTTGGAACAAGCATTTAATGGCTCATAAAATCACAATTAAAACATCTCTGGTGCGAAAAGCCAGCCTGACGATCTAAGGCCTTCTATGCATTAGTTGGTTACATTGGTTTTATTTTTTTTACCTTTGATCTTGACGTCATGTTTACTACTACAAAGGAAATATTTTGGATTTCACACTGAAAGTTCTTAACATTTTTCCTGGTCTTATGTAATAATTCTTGTAGGCTATGGTTGCAAGGGGAGATCTTGGGGCTGAGCTCCCAATTGAGGAGGTTCCATTGCTGCAGGTAGTTCTTATTTCTGATAGAAGATGGTCTATTGAGATAATATCATATGCACGAGACATGTTTCTTGGATATCTTTTGATCAATCTTGTTTTTGTTTTTTTTTTGCCGAGCATACTTAGAGAATATGCTCTTGTTTTCTGCCAAACTCTTTTAAAATACAAATCGTTCCTTCATGCAGGAAGAGATCATTAGGATGTGTCGTAGCATGGGGAAAGCTGTTATTGTGGCAACAAATATGCTGGAAAGCATGATTGTTCATCCTACACCTACCCGAGCAGAGGTGTCAGACATTGCTATTGCAGTTCGTGAGGGTGCTGATGCAGTTATGCTTTCCGGAGAAACCGCCCATGGGAAGTAAGTTCTTTTTATTTTTTGACTCTTAAATACTTAAACCAACCTGAATTTTTGGGATAAGGCTTTGATGATGATGAAGCTTAAATACTTCCGTTAGGATTGATGGGAGGATAGCATGTGCAAGTGGTGCAATTCATGGGTAGTTGGTCATTCTATGGATCCCACCTATGAAGTCTCCTAGGTCAAAAACTGATCCAAGAGCATACTTAGAGGATATACTAGGTTGGTCCCATCATAAAGCAGATATGGGGTCCCAAACTACCTTATGTGCCAACAAATAAGGGAAGACTTCCTGCTACCCTATCATAAATATTCTTTTTTGAAGGAATATCACAACATTGGTGATGCTAAAAGATCAAATACAAGGTGTCCCTTGAAATATTTTCCATGTTACCTAGATAGTCGGTGTATAATACAAGATGAGGTGTCTGCCTTTGACACAAATAACCTCCACATAGTGGAGATGATGACATAAAACATGTAAAAATAATCTTGAACGGCTCATGACTAGACAGTATGCATAGTTCTAAGTTTTGTTGTTTTGGAATTGACTGCCAGGCCATCCTAGTCTTGGGTTGACTGGGAGAAGTTACTAAGGATTTGTGTTTCCCTTGTCTTGCTTTGTCTCATACCGTCTTGGTTGAGTCATCGTGGCTTTTAACCTGGCTGAAATGTACCTCTAAACCCACTACTTTAGACCTTAAGTGTACTACAATGAAGAAGCGTGTTCATATTATCCTTGTCTAGCCACTTGATATATGGTTTCTTTCCTCGTATTTCAATGAAGAAGGGGGAATCAATTTATTCTACCAAGTAGATTGCTACATTGAGACAAAAGGCAAAGTAGTAATGAACTTATGATTATTCAGGCTTTAACTCCAAACAAAGTGAGACTTCACTGCTTTGCATTCGTGTTCAGGCTAGGTGGAACATTCATGGTGACCTTAGTTCAAGAAACATGCAGGCATAAAACAACCTTAAACATCCCCCATATTTAGTTGTCAATTATTGGCATAATGTTTGGTTTTCTAACAAACAAGACAAACGTCATCGACTTCTTATTATTATTTTTAAACTTTGAATAGCATATCTGCAATGTAGTTAAAGCCTTGCCTAACATCACCTAGGTGATTATTGTGTAGCTCGTATTACAGAATTATTGTTTTTTATGAATGTATATATTTCTTTATTGATGGGAGGACAAGAAGTCCTTCAAAGATAAGAAAACTAAAGAAGATTCAACTAATCCCTCCCCCTTACAAGTAAGATCCCACCTAACAAGAAAATCCTCAAAGAAGAGGCCTCTAAACTCCCTAAACTGCTTACACCATTTTATTAAGGTCTATGTAGATATATCAAATCATATTATATGTTAATTAGGATTAGATCATGCAGTTAGGGTAGTTATACATTATGTAACCACATGTACCTATCTTTTCTCTATTTATTCGAAGCTCACTGGAGAGCAAAATCATCTAGGTATTCAAAATTCTTTTAGCTTAGAGCCCCTTGCACCAAACCAGTCCCTAGGTTGGTTATCATGGACCTGACCTTTCCAAGCATGGTTCCCACGTGACATGAGCAAATTCCTAAATTTAGCTCAAGTCAGTCTTCCCCAATGAGTCCTAGGATTTTCCTCACTTCTCTGACGTATTCACCCATTGAAAGAACATTCGAGGTGTAAGGAATGAGAACTTGTCTTCCTATAATACCCTGAAAATAACTAAAGGTATAAACATAATATTGTGTATATATCAGGGTGTTTCTATAATTTATTATGAGATGTATAATAATGTTTGTAAAATAATTAGATAATTGAATGGTGTTGATGGGCCTGAATGATTTTGATAAATTTTCAGAAAAACGTTATTTTGGTCTTTTCATGGAAGTCATCATGGGAGGGGCTTTTATGTGATTTTATGGTCTATGGGGGCATCCCAAAAATATTTAAAAAGCTCTATATAGGTGTAGCGTTAGAGAGAAAAGGGGTGGTTGATTGATGTTTATCCCATAATTTTAGGAATTTTGAATTATTTAAACTATCTTATGCCACGTCACACTCCTATTTTACACAATCCTATTTGTTTTTATCCAAAAGTGACATGTGTTTCATCTTATCGGTTGTTTCTATTGAACCCTAAGATGTTGCCAAGTGGCAATAAAATTAATGAGATCTAAATCAATTGTCCCGATGAAGTAGAGAGTATTTTAACCTAAATAGGTGCAAAACATGGGATCATGACCATCTAATTTGTTTAGATTGTGAGCTACTATTGGGGAATCAACCAAAATAGATTTGAGGCTTTAAAATCCCTAGAAACCTCCCCAAATCGTGCCCATTTTATTCTCCTTTTGAAATTTCTTAAAAACACCAAATTTTGTTAAAGAAACGACTCTAGAGAAGCTCCTAAAAAACAATTTGCCATCGGTCATAATAAGAGAATTTTTCCTCTCATTAAGATCTAGAACATAGTTTAAATCTGGATCCAAAATACCTTTCTGTCCAATTTTTGTCCAACACAAGGGGGATTTGCTCAGTCTATTGTACAACGCCTCGTAAGGTGTCATCTCAATATTGGCTTGATAATTATTGTTATAGGTGAACTAGGCCAAAGGTAAGAAATTACTCCAATCGCCTTTAAAGTTCAAAGCGCACACTCTTAACATGTCCTCCAAAATTTGAATCACACATTCTGATTGACCATTGATTTGGGGGTGAAATGCTGAGCTAAAATTTAATTGAGTTCATATTACACTCCACAAGCTTTTCCTGAATTGGAAAGTAGATCTCAGGTCTCAATCAAAGATTATGGATAAGTGAATTCCTTAGAGATTATGGATAAGGGAATTCCATGCGACCTCACTATCTCCTTAACATACAGTTGACTCAAGGTATTGAAAGAATTTGTGACCTTTATAGCTTGGAAATGAGCAGATTTTATTAGTTGGTCTACTATTACCCAAATTGCATCTTTGTCTCGAGCTGTTTTTGGTAATCCCATCTTGAAATCCATAATGGTGTTATCCCACTTCTATGTGTAGAGCTTGTAACATCCTTTTGGGTCTCTGATGTTCCACCTTCACTTGCTGACACATGAGTCCTTTAGAAACAAACTCGGCCATGTCTCTTGTCATACCTTTCCGCCAAATTGGCATTTCAGATCTCGATGTATCTTCGTCCCTCCTGGATGCATGGTATACTTTGATCGATAAGCTTCATTGAGTACTTCTTTAGTCTGCAAATTGCTCGGTACACTGATATGATTCAAGAATCTTACGCTACCATCAACATGCATTGACCAACCTTCTAGTGCACTTCTCCCTAAGATCTTTCTAATTTCTTCCAGCCACTGATCTTCCTTTTGAGTTTCTATCACTCTCTGGAGTAAGGCTGGGTGAGCTACAAGGTTATACACACAATCCTGCAATCTAGCCACTATTCTTTGTGTTCTCCTACTCAAAGCATTTGCTACAACATTTGTTTTTCCTAGTTGATAATAGAGAGTGAAATCACAGTCGTTAAGGAATTATATCCACCTCATTTGCTCAAGTTCAAATCTCTTTGTGTGACGATATACTTGAGATTTTTTTGGTCAGAGATCTCAACCACTCTCCATACAAGTAATGCCTCCAAATCTTTTAGGCAAACACAATTGCCGCCAATTCCAAATCATGAGTAGGGTAGTTTTGTTTCATGGGATTTCAACTTTCACGATGCATAAGCCACCATTCTACAGTGTTGCATTAATACACAACCCAAACGTTTCAGAGATGCATCACTATAAGTGGTATACCATTTGCCCACTGGCTGGGGTAATCAAAACTGGTGTTGTTGTGAGTCTCCTCTTTATTTTTTTGAACAACCATTTACACTCAGTGTCCCTAACACACTTTATTCCCTTCTTGGTCAATTTTGTTGAAGGACCTACAAGTTGGGAAAATCCTTCTACAATTGGCATTAATATTCTGGTAAGCCCTAAAAGCTTCAGATTTCAAACACATTCTTTGGTTGCTCCCATTTCATTATTGCTTCAATCCTCGAAGGGTCAACTAAGATACGATCTTCCGAAATGACGTGTCCGAGAAGTTTCACCTCCGACCATGGTTTAAAAATTTGTTTTGTTTCATATGGAATGTTTCAGATTTTTTACCTTGTCGAGACGAAACCAACTTGAAATCGAAATATTCGATGTTTTGATCTTTTTCTTTAAATTTTTTTCTGATCTATAAATGAGAAAGATATGGGGGGAGAGATCTGAGGGAGGGATCTACGAGAGGAGAGATAAGAAGAATTGTAGAATTGTCAAGTCTCTAATTAAGAGCTTGGCAGATATATATAATAATAAAAAAAGGTGAATGGACAAAAATGCCCCTACATAGGTGAATGGACATAAATGTCCTTACATAGAAAAAGAAACATAGAAATAACAAAATTAGACTACTACTATCTACTATTTTTCAATACTCCCCCTCAAGTTGGAACAAATATATCAACTAAACCCAGCTTGATAAGATGAGAGTTAGAGATAGAAGGACCAACAGACTTTGTAAACATGTCGGCGAGTTGATCTGAAGAAGATACAAAGACTGTCTGAAGGGCATCAGATCGAACTTTCTCCCTGAGAAAGTGAACATCAACCTCTATATGCTTAGTTCGTTCATGAAGAACTGAGTCAGAAGCAAGCATGATAGCAGATTTGTTGTCGCAGAACAACGAGGAAGAACCAGAAAGAGGAAATCCCAATTCTGTTAGTAAAGATCGAAGCCAGAGAAGCTCACATGTCCCGAGCACGATACTCAGCTTCAGCAGAAGAACGAGAGACCACATTCTGTTTCTTACTTTTCCATGAGATAAAGTTACCTCCATGGAATGTACAGAAACCAGAGGTAGATCTCCTATCTGTAAGAGAGCCCGCATAATCAGCATCAGTGAAACATGACAAATGTGGTTGAGCAGTAGATGAGTAGAAATGCCCAAGGCCAGGACGTGATTTTAAGTAGCGAAGAATACGATGAACGGCCTCAAGGTGAGATGTACGCGGAGCATGCATAAACTAACTGACTACACTAACCGCAAAGGTCAAATCCGGTCTAGTATTAGTCAAATAAATCAGACGACCTACAAGTCTCTGATAAGAAGCCGGATCAGATAATAGATCACCATATTCGATATGAAGTCTATGATTCTGATCCATAGGAGAAGAGGTAGGACGACAACCAAGCATACCAGTATCCTGAAGAAGGTCCAATGTGTATTTGCGCTGAGATAGTGAAATACCTCGTCGAGAGTGAGCTACTTCTATCCCCAAGAAGTACTTGAGAGGACCCAAGTCCTTAACCTCAAAAACAAGACCCAATATCATCTTCACCTTGTCAATCCATTGGACATCATCTCCTGTCAAGATAATATCATCTACATATACTAGAACAATAGCACATCGACCATCCAATCCTCGATGAACAAAACAAGTATGATCTGAGTGGCATCTGGTAAACTCCATAGACAAAATAACTTCTGAAAAACGTTGAAACCAAGCTCGCGGGGACTGTTTTAGACCATACAGAGATTTGAGAAGGCGGCATACCTTCCCACAACATTCCCCTTGAAGACGAAACCTAGGAGGGGGGTTCATATATATAACTTCAGTCAAATCACCGTTCAAGAAAGTGTTCTTCACATCGAGTTGATGAAGAGGCCATGAGTGACAAGCATCTAAAGAGATAAGAAGAACAGTGGAAAGTTTGGCAACAGGAGCAAATGTGGCACCAAAATCCTTCCCTGGAGTCTGCGTAAACCCCTTAGCAACTAGTCGCGCCTTATACCGATCAACAGTGCCATCTGCGAGGTATTTCACCGTAAAGACCCATTTACAACCAACGGTTCGCTCCCCAGATGGAAGGGTAACAAGAGTAGATTTGAGAGTTTTAGGATTAGGGTTTTTGTGGAGAAGAAGAGAGTTGTTTTATTCTCTCTCTCACTCATATATATATTAACATCATAAGAGTGTTACTAATAACAAAAGAACCCTTGGAAGATTAGAAATAACCAAGAAACCTTTATAAGAATTTCTACAACAAGTTCCTAGGTATTATTTTTCTGCAAAGCATCCATCTCAACAGTCATAGCTCTAGTCCACTGAGGATCTTGCAAAGCTTCTGATACAGACCGAGGAACTCGAATAAAATCAATAAGAGTAAGGTAGGCCTGATAAGGAGAAAGACTCTGATAGGAGACAAACTGTGCAATGGGATGATCAGTAACACACCCTCGTTTACCTTTGCGAAGAGCAATAGGTAAGTGAGTTAGAAACAAAAGGAATAGGAGCAGGTATAGGTGTAAGAGTAGGAGATGATATACCTGAGTCCAAGGAGGAGGTTGGCAAAGGTGGAGATGGACGAGGGCAACGGGTGTAGACCTGAAACTCCGACGGAGGTGAAGGAAAGATCGGAGAGGGTAGCATTATAGGTGATGGGTCCTGCGAAGAAAAAGGTTCCTGCAAAGTAGAAGTAGTACGGAAATATGGAATATTTTTAAAGAATGTAACATCAAGAGAATGTATGACACGGTGAGAAACCGGATCATAACACCGATACCCCTTGGACATAGTAGAATAACCCAAGAAGACGCACCGAATGGCTTTATCATCTAATTTAGTACGAGTGGGAGTCCTATCTTGAACAAAGCATGTGCACCTAAAGACTCTAGGGGTAATGGGGAAGAGAGTGTGGTCGGGTTGAAGAACATGAAGAGGTACCTGTCCTCCTAAGGTGCGACTCGGAACGCGGTTAATAAGAAAAGCCGCAGTTAGAACTGCCATATTCCAATATGCCTTAGGAACATGCATGCCTCGAAGAAGACACCTGACTGTATTCATGAGATGACGATTCTTACGTTCTGCCACCCCATTCTGCTCAGGAGTGTATGGACATGTCAACTGATGGAGCATACCATTCTCATGAAGATGGGAACGAATCCCATCCGAAATATATTCCCCCCCATTATCTGACCTGAGAGATTTAACAGTGATGTTGTACTGAGTTTGAATCATCTTAAGAAAATTAACAAAAATAGGAAGCACCTCAGAACGAGAACGCATCAAATAAATCCAAGTGCAACGAGAATAATCATCTATAAATGTAACATAGTATCTATGACCATTAAATGCAGTAACAGGGGAAGGCCCCCAAACATCAGAATGAACTAAATCAAACATTGCATTAAACTGATGCATACGAGGTACGAGTGTGTTTAGAGAGTTCACACACAAAACACTGGAATTTGTGCCCACTACAAGAAGTTTTTAAAGCAGGAAATAAAGGACACAAGTGCTGAAAATTAGTATGTCCTAAGCGAGCATGCCATAAATCTAAAGACTGAGATGAAAAAGTGTGGCTCCCAGATGATGGAAGCACAGAAGCTGGAGCCGCAATCGATTGAGATCCAAATATGTACAACCCATCCTTCTCATACCCCTTGCCAAAAATCCTCCTCGAAGTCAGGTCCTGAAAAATACAGTGAGTAGGAAAAAATATTACAGAACAATTTAAAGATTTAGTAATGCTACTCACAGATAAAAGGTTAAGAGATAGGTGAGGGACATGAAGCACGGAGTCAAGAGAAAAATTAGGCGATAATGAGATAGTACCCTTGCTGTGGATAGGTGTGAGGAACCCATCAGCAAGACGAACCTCCCTATGAGTAGTAGGGAAAATAGAGGATGTAAAATGACTAGACTCACCAGTCATGTGATTAGAGGCATCAGAATCAATTACCCATGTCAGTGGAGCAGAGCCAGACTAAGTAGCATGAAGTGCAGAGGATGTACCTTGAGGTGTAATAACCGACGCAACAGTCGAGAATGAGGGAGTGTGAGCCTGGATCTGATCCCGTACAATGGCTGCAATCTGAGTCTAGAGATGTTGCAAATCGATGGTGCCAAGAGTCCCTTGAGAAACTGATGCAGACTCTACAGTAGTAGCACGAGGAGAAGGATGTCCCACAGAAGGCTGTCCCACAGAAGATCTCAAAAGGTGGGGATAAAGCTGAAAGCAACAGATCTTCTCATGTCCAACCTTCCCACAATGGCTGCAAGTAAGGCCATTCCCTTTACCACGTCCACGGCCTCCACGGGCTCGACTGCCATGTCCTTGAGTACGAGAATCAGAGAACCTTGAATTGGCTGCTAGAGCCATCTGATCTGTAGCTGGGGCAGAGATAATCCTAGGGACTTGAGTCTGAGAAGAAGCTACACGGCGACGACGCTCATCACTATCAATGGTCGTAATGTCTCAAATAAAGATGGTAAAGGAGTGGTGTTAAGAATCTGTGTTTGAAGTACTTCAAACTCAGGACGTAGACCCATGAGGAATTGGTATGTCTGATGTCGACCAATCCGCTTAACCACATACCTAGCTGCTTCTACAGACAACTCAACCATAGACTCATAGTGCGAGAGCTCCTCCCAACGAGACTGAAGGAAACCAAAGTAATCTGCCACACTCCGAGTGCCTTGGGTAGCTTGAGCAATATCCCGATACAGCTCATAAATCCTTCAGTCATTCATAGCATGCGCATATGTCTGAGTGAGGGCCGACCACAAAGAAGAGACAGTCTCATGGTACATGAACATGGTATAGGTACGCTGTTCCATAGAGTTAAATAACCATCCAAGAATGGTATAGTTATCGATTTCCCATTCAAATTTGGGATCAGTGGGGGGTGGCTTAGGGATGGAGCCCAATAACCAACCGGATTTACCTCTACTACCCAAATAAAGTCGCACAGACCGAGACCAGGACTGAAAGTTATGACTATCTAACAGAGCAGTAGTAATCCGTTGTGCAGAAGAATTTCCCCCAAGAGCAGTGTGGGAGTCCTTTATCTCGTGAGTAGATGTCATGGTTTATACTTAACAAGAAGTGACGTAACTTGTGGATTGAAGGGAGATCTCGTACAGTCGAAAATAAGGAGGGTCACCTAGGGCTGTCAACGGATAGCTATCCGATCGGATAGTGCTATATCCAAATTCGAATCCGAAAAAAATATCGGATATCTGATAATATCCGAACCGATAAAAAATCCTAAACGATCGCCGACCGGAGAAGACGGTGGTTATGGTCGGTTCGTCTGCGTTCTAACTGTCGAGAATCAAAGCCAGGAAGTCGTAGTTGCTGTCGTTGATCACACACAGCACTAGTGCTATATCCGAATTCGAATCCCAAAAAAATATCGGATATTCGATAATATCCGAACCGATAAAAAATCTTGAACGATCACCGACCAGAGAAGACGGTGGTTATGGCTGGTTCGTCTGCGTTCTAATTGTCGAGAATCAAAATCAGGAAGTCGTAGTTGCTGTCGTTGATCACACACAGCACTAGTGGTATATCCGAATTCGAATCCGAAAAAAATGTCGGATATCAGATAATATCCTAACCGATATTGCAGGTCTCTAAAGGCACCTTAAGTACTGTCGCACGCCTCCACAGGCTGCAGTGCTGCTATTGCAGATAAAAAAAGGGACCCAACAGTCCAGCCAATAGGCTAACGATGAACAAAATAGGGCATGAAATACAACGCAGAGAGTTATCGCAGCATGTGATCAAAAAAGATGAAGGAGATCGAAGGAGAACCAAGAGAGGAATTCTAATGGCTCTGATACCAAGAAGAATTGTAGAATTGTCAAGTTTCTAATTAAGAGCTTGGCAGATATATATAATAATAAAAAATGGTGAATGGACAAAAATGCCCTTACATAGGTGAATGGACATAAATGTCCTTACACAGAAAAAGAAACATAGAAATAACAAAATTAGACTACTACTATCTACTATTTTCCAATAAGATAGAGATCTGAGAAGAGATTTGTGAGATTTGTGAGAGGAGAATATGCAAGAGGAGATAAACAGATCTTGGGAGAGTGATCTGCATGATAAGAGAGTGAGGGATCTAGGGGAGAGATCTGCATGAAGAGAAAGAAGTACTTTCCTACTTCGTGTTGCTCTCAAAAACTCAAAAAGGTAAAATAAATGACATATTTCATCTTTTTTGGATAAAATGCCCTTGACCTTGGGTCTTTTGTAGAAGAATGGGTCATTTAGACTAGTCCCCCATCTTCTGGTAAATATTTGATATAGCCCCCAAGTTTTCAGACTGATGAAATGCCCCTTTGACCATGGCCTCTTGAGAAAGATTAAAAATATTATTAGTTTTTCTGTATCATTTCGATTTTTTTCAAAAATCGAAACACTAGAACGAAATGAAATTTTAAACTATGCCTCCGACAACCAAAACTCACACTTATCCCACTTCGTATACAATTGGTGGTCCCTTCAAGTTTATAATGCAATACGAAGATGCTCCTCATACTTCTTCTTTGTGGTAGAGTAAGTCAGAATGTTAGCTACAAAGACCATTATGTATCGATTAGGTAAGGTCTGAAAACACGGTTCATCAAATCCAAGATCAAATAATGAACATCATTTCTATAGTGATTATGAAATGCATGCAAAAGTCTCATCAGTGTTTGGGATTCTTGTCACAATACAAGGAGTAGGAACATCACAAGAATTCACTCACAGAACAACCCACATTACAAGGGGTATAAAACATTGGAATTCTTTCTTTCAACAGGACAAAGGGTATAAATATCACCAAAAAATCACATGCATACAATGTACTAGGTCTTGCCCAAGGACAAGGGGCCTTCTCAGGGGGTTTAGGGTCTTGCTCTGAATGCTACTCTGGCTCCTTGCTTGTGAGATTTTTACTCAATCAAATATAGATGTCATGATGCATGCTCAAATTTAACGTGGAAAACATTTAAATAAAATTATTACAAAAATAAATGCAAGATAATTTTAAGAAGCAATTCATCATGATGATCACATCAATCGAGATTTAACAATCCTATAACATACAGATTAAAGAAGATTTAAGAAAATTTTACTGAATGTTTTGGGTTGGACTTGAATTATGTTGTAGATCTTAATGGGAGGAAAAACTTTTGTGTTTTAGTTGGGAGAAAATTGCTTCGATATATATGGAATTCTTGGAGCTTCTCTAATTGTGTTTTTGTAGCAAAATTTGGTGTTTTCTAGAAATTCTGAAGTGAGAATGAGGTGGGCACGAGTTGGGGAAGTTTCTTCGGGTTTTAAAGCCTCAAATGTATTTTGATTGATCCCCCAATAGTAGCCCATGATCTCAACAAATTAGGTGGACATGATCTCATTGTTTTGCATCTATTTAGGCTAAAACACTCCTTACTTCAATAAGAACATTGATTTAGATATTTTATTTAATTTGTTTGTCATTTGGCAACATCTTAGGGTTCAATAGAATCAACTAATAGGATAAAAACGCGTCACTTTTGGTTAAAAACAAATAAGATTGTGTGCAATAGGAGTGTGACATGTGGCATGAGATAGTTTTAAAAATTCAAAATTCCTAAAATTATGGGATAAAATATCAATTACCTACCCCATATCTCTCCCAATGACTCAACACCTACCTAGAGCTTTTTAAATATTTTTGGGATGCTCCCTAGACTTAATAAAATCATAGAAAAGCTCCTCCTTAGAAGACTTGCATAAAAAGACCAAAATACAATTTTTTTTCGAAAATTTATCAACTTTTAATCACTAAGATCTATCAATACCATTCAATTTTCTAATTATTTACAGACATTATATAACGTCTCATAATTAAATTTTAGACTACCACTGAGCAAATCATGTAGAAAACACTGAAAATATGTGAAGGGGCAAAAACTTTTCGTCTCCTAAATTTTAGGAAATTGATGTGTAAAATTTCATTTTGAACAACTTTCTTGTTTTTGTCATAGTGAAATTTTGACGTCTAGATGTCCGAAATGGAATATTATCCAAATTGAAATGACGATTACATCCTTGGTAACATGAAATTCCTAATCTTCAACCAATTTCCAACATTTTGAGTATGTGGGTTCATCCAACTTACACTTTGGAACAATTTTATTTTTACTACTGTCATTTTCAAAATAATCAAACTACCCTTGGGGGTGAAATTACCATTTTACCCACAGAAGGAAAAGAGAGAATAAGGGCAGAATGGGATAAAATGGGGTGTGTATCTGCATGATGTCAATTTGCTTATAAAAACACCCCTATACACAATATTACATTTATACCCTTGGTTATTTTTAGGGTATTACAATTCATCTCATCTTTGAGTTGTTTGGGTGATTCCAATGGTCTGGATACAGATTAGGGACCTCTTCCTTTTATATAGACTCGTGGAAGACATTCTAGGAAATTCTACCAATTCTCTAAAGCACTCATCCACTCAAAGAACACTTGAAATGTAAGGATTAGGGTCTTGTATTGCTCAAACCTCTGAGGGTGATTTCAAAGGGATGGATACAAATAAGGACCTCTCCCCTTTGTAATGACTTGGAGAAGATATTATCGAAAAATCTACCTATATTCACATTCTTCAACATCTTACTTAGATAAATATAGAGCTATTCTTGTACATGTCTTATAGTATAAGACTAATGCTGAAGTGACCTCAAGATTGTACCTCATATTGCACATCTTGATGTGAAAGTGTGTAAGAACCATAGATGCTTTTGACTCATATCTCAATAATAAGCATCTATGGTTCCTACACACTTTCATGTCAAGATGTGTGATGTGAGGTACAATCTTGAGGTCACTCTAGCACGACTCATAGTAGAACCTTCCCATGCTATACAAGATTATATACAACCATAGCCATCAAGTCAGAATATGGGTTTAAAACAACAGAAAACTTCGGAAAAAAGAGAAAGAACTAGGAGCAAACGGGGAAAAAACGTTAAAGACATTATTAAATATCTATGCATGACAGCATGTTTCCTCACCTAATTATATATTTGATGATGCTACAAGACATTAAGGGTCAACATATCTTTTGAGCAAAGTAACAGAGCATCAAAAATTCTATATTATCATCAAATCCCACATTAAATAACATTTATGAACCAAATCACAAACAACCATACGACCACAAAAATAACCATAGGTCTAAAAAATGTTATTATTATTATTATATTATATATATTGAAAATTCCTTCTTTAAATTGTAAAGAACATGTTTAAAATGCAAAAAAGTGTTTAGAATGTAAAAAAATATGTTTTTTTTTTTTTTTTTATAGCTCTAAATATCTTTAGAGGTAGAAATGCATTTTAAACGCGACTTTTAAAAAATGACATTTTTTGTTACTATGAATACAACTATTATGGTACATTAGAGAATCCCCCCCAAAGATTTTTCTAGATCCTTTCAAAATCCCTCAAGTCTACCTTATATTTCTCAACCACCTAAAGCTTTCTAGGCCCTTTGGGAACAATCTAGCTTCCCCAAGATTTGTTGAAGGGGGAAAACCACATGTTGTGCAATAGTTATTGTCATAGGGCACTAATCACAAGGGTGTTCACCTAGTTGTTGAAGAACTAGGCCTTGTAAGCAACATAATATAGTTTTTCTTCTACGCAGAAGTAAGCCTCTTATTACATGAAGTATAAGTAGCCATATAAAATTCTTTTAATTTATTTTTGGCCTTCATTCATGTTTCGGATGCCTAGATATCAAGTTTTGAAGCCCTATTTAAGGTAATCTTCTTTATCTAATTTTTAATTGGATCCGTATGCAACAAACAATCCCCCCCCCCCCCCCTGCGTGCGTGTGCCAAACTTATACTTACAATATAATTAATGAAGAAATTAAATTGTCACTTAGACCTTGGTTACATGAAGGACCCATATCACCCAGGCGCTGCCCAACCCTTGTGATTACACTGCACCTAGATTGCCTTACACAACTGTCAAATTTTTTCCTTCGCTTACTATGGATCTTTTTTTTTTTTTTTTAATTGATTACTTCCATGCAGGTTCCCATTGAAAGCGGTCAAGGTTATGCATACAGTCTCTTTGAGGACTGAAGCAACGATGGTTGGGGGTGAAAAACCTCCTAATCTTGGACAGGCCTTCAAGGTTACTATTTTTATTCCTTCTGTTGCAGTAACTTTTATATATCCGTGTCTTTTCTTCAGTTCCATTTGACCTTGAACTTTGACTGTATTCGGGAACCTTATTGTGCTTTGCAGAACCATATGAGTGAAATGTTTGCATTCCATGCAACAATGATGTCCAACACTCTTGGCACCTCTATCGTAGTCTTCACCAGAACTGGTTTCATGGCTATCCTACTGAGCCATTATCGTCCTTCTGGCACTATATTTGCTTTTACAAATGAGTGAGTCTCATGCATGCAATCTCTTCTGGACTGATTTGTCATAAAATCTTGATTTTCTATGAACTAGGCAAAATGAGTCAGCTGCTTTGAGTAGTGATCGGCTAGTTTAGAATATTGTTCAGAAATCTGCCAATCTAGGAACTATCCTAAGAATGTTTTCTTTATCCCCTTTTCATCCATACAAATTTCATAAATGGAATGACCGACTAATCACTTGAATCTTGATGACCATGCAGGGAAAGAGTAAGACAGAGATTGGCCTTGTACCAAGGGGTATGCCCTATATGCATGCAGTTCTCAAATGATGCTGAGGAAACCTTTGCAAATGCCTTATCTTTGTTGCAGGTAACTGAAAGCGAACTCTACTCTAACAAGGACACTTCATTATCTAACACATGCCAACTCACTTTTTCAACCCAGTATTATTTGAATAAAAAATATCTTCTTTTTTTCTAAACTATTATTTATCTGATTTTGGTGCAAAGTGCTCATCAAGATACATACACACTATTTTTAATATTTAAGATGAACAAAATTAGTTCAAAATTACTTACTGGGATCGATTACAGCCTTTATTAGAAGGAAAATATGCAGGTTGAAGGTTCCAATAGTTTGAAAAAAGACCAAAAAATAACTTGGATTGTAATAGTGGGAGCTGGAACACACTGGAATTAGCCAAAAAAAGGGTTTAGACAACTAAGTGGAGAAAAAGATTCGTTCAGCTTATACCATTTTTTTATTTAGTACAAAGCTTTAATGATGATGATCCCTCAATTTACGGAATAAACTGCATGAAATGTTTTCATGTCCGGTTTATGCATGGGGCGTTGTCTTTGTGTTTGTGTTGGAGTTTCACATATATGTCTTTGTTACATTGTGCAAAGCAAATATTTTTGTACGAATTTGTTCTAATAGTCACATTGTATTTCTTCTTCAGAAGCAAGGGATGGTGAAAAAAGGAGAGGAAGTAGCTCTTGTTCAGAGTGGCAGGCAGCCAATCTGGCGGTTCCAATCCACCCATAATATCCAGGTCAGGAAAGTGTAGATGATTGAAACCCACAACTCTTACATGTAGCAATTTTTATTTTGGTGGTTTTCCAAATCAGTTCCGGGACACGTTTCATCCATATCTTATAACATTATATATTTATTATAAGGATTTTGGGTTAGCATTAATTGTAAACTCTTAATAGTTTGTGAGAGCATTTTGTTCTGGAAGTGTGAGATTTTAAGATTTATGCCAACTTGTCATTGGACAAAGTTTCACTGCTTCTTTCATAAAACTCTATTGAAATTTTCCATACCATGTTGATTATCGGAATAAATGGCCTATTATGGTTGATTTGGTCAGCTTCTTGGATTACTGTTTTTAAATTTCAGTTTTGTGGAAAGAATTTACCTAAGCTGAGTTTTTCTCTAAGAAGAATATACTGACATCGAAGCTGATGTCTGTGCTTCTAAGCTTGCATTGCATTTGTAAGATTAAAAGCTAATGTGATAAGGTAATAATGAAAATATATTAAAAGCTAAAGTGGGTGATAAGTAAAAAATTATTTGTTCGTTGTCATTTTATTTATTTATTTGTATACCTTACGTTTTTGAAATAATTATTTATTAAAGACTAAAGTGGGTGATAAGTAAAATACTTATTTGTTTGTTGTCATTTTATTTATTTATTTTTAAAGGATGGGTTGCTTGTAGATGATCACATTTTGATAGATTGATTGCACTTGGATAAAATTAAAAACTTGTGCTCATCTTTTTCTTAATTGACCAAAGTTTGTAATTGGCTGCCTCGTAGTCTACATCATTACTCCGAAAACAATAAATTTAAAAAAAAAAAAGAAGAATTTTTTCATCATATTCCATTAATGATTGCATTTCATATTTATAATTATGACACCGGGAAAAGATGTCAGTGACTACCGACTATGATTGGCAGTAACATTGGAGATAAAAGACGAAATAAGTTGAAGGAGATCGTAAAGACTTTTCCTGTGATGTATGACTAATAATTTTTTTGTGATCAACTAATTGCACATCACCCACTATTAATTGCACTCCACTTGAAAATTTCACTTTTGTGTTTCATTTGCACTCAAAAGTAAAATAAAAATATTATATTCCTTTGTTCATTGTTTTTCATTTTTAAACCATGTTCACATATATATTATTGTTGGTTTTATCATTTTTGTAAGAAATTCTTAGGACGTATGACAAGCATGCTTACAATTTACACGAGCAAAGAAGACGAAGTAACCAGACCAATAATGAAGTGAAATTGGTAGGTTAAAATAGAGGTTATAAAAAAAAAGATTATTTTTAAGGCTGGTACGCATGCAACCAACTACTTAGTGGTGTGCAACTAGTTGGTCCCTATTGTTTTTGGGTTGGGTATGCAATTGATGATGATGATGATGATGATATGCAAGTAACAATCCCTTGTAAAAATCAAGCATCCAAGAGAACTTTAGGAAAAATGCAAATGATGAATTTAAAAAAAAAAAAAAAAAATTCAGTTCCAATCCAATGTTATTTTAGCAAGTCCTGCTGTTATAATGTCTTGTGATTACTAATTACTACATCTTGTGGATAAATTTCTAGCGAGAAAAATAGGGCAACATCGAGATTATGAAAGACATAAAAAGAGTTTTTCCTCAATAATTTTTTATGAGTAGTCTTGTTTTGGTCCATCATTTTTCTTTTTGTAAGCTAAAACAGGTTAGTAATTAGTAGGTGAAGGCGGGTTTTGAACAACACTCCTTAACTTTAACCAACTTAGCAAGTTGACCCCTGCAATTGTTTTGGTCCATTTTTATTTTAATGTCATTGACAATTTAAATATTGTTCTAAATAAAGTGTGGAAAAAGAAAAAAAAACACACACACACACACACACACAAACATCGTATTTAAGTTTTAAAGGCAAAGAGTTGGAATAAAAAAACAAAGATCTATCTGCTAGTGTTTGGGAATGAATTGAGGGCTTCTTGGCGCAAAAGGTAGTAGTTGAGAATGAACCAAAAACATAAGCCACCCTCACTAATTTCTCCTCTTTTGAGGGTTTGCGAGAATGTTATCCAAACCAATTTCCTGTTGGAATCTGATTGAACTTAGGGCATGTTTGATTGCCTGAAAAATCATTTGCCAGGCAAATCATTTTCTATTGTTTGAGCACATCATGAAAATTTTGCGATTTTTTTTATTTATATTGTTTAGTTGCATTTGAAAGGAAAAAAAAATCATTATTTTAATTTGTCTTTTGTGCCTATGTAAAAAATCATGATAAAATCATTTTTGTGAAAAATTTGAACTAATCTCTTTTGTAAAACAGGATTAAAAAAAATTCCTTCTTTAGACAAGCATTGAGAGTATCTATAAATACAATATTTAAGGGTCCTTGGGCTCAACTTTTGACATTCAAAACCATGATTAGATGCTTTAGGATTGTAGAGAACAAATTCTATGAAATTAGAAAAGAAAAATTCCAAAAAAAGCTTACTTTTCACTGTTGGATTTTATTTTTAAATTTGAGAGTTGTGTAGCCGTCCATTTTCAAAACTTTGGGTCAAGCACAAAGGAAATTGTCTTTTTATTTTTATTTTTTATATATGAGTTTTTCTATGAAATTTAGAGGGCTGTGGTGTTAGATTGCCAATGTGGTTATCCATTTTAACAAAACAACCCTTAGTAAGACTTAAATCTTTACTAAGTTAATAAGCAAAATGTTTTTCATGAAAGGTATCTACATTATACCACTCGTTCAAAGTTCAAACAATGCAGTACTAAACTCTTAGTAAGACTTAAATCTTTACTAAGTTAATAAGCAAAATGTTTTTCATGAAAGGTATCTACATTATACCACTCGTTCAAAGTTCAAACAATGCAGTACTAAACTCTTGAATAGGCTCCCAGTAGGAGGTCACAACTACTATGGCTCTTCAATTAGTACTTACTACACACTAAACTACTCGTTAGGCTCATATAATATCCTATTCTAAAGCTTTAAACAAATAGAAAATTTAATAATAATAATAACACAAAATAAAAAGATAAAGCAATTGGATTTGCCTCATATAATAGCTTATTCTAAAGCCTAAAAAATAGGAAATCTAATAAAAAACCAAGAAAGCAATTTGATTCGTGTGTGCTGGCAAATCGATTTCCCAACAATTTTTTTTTATTTGCTGCGTCAAACATGTGAAAATACTCTTTTGCCATGGCAAATCGTTTTTCACCTAATTTTCCTTACAATCAAACATTTTTTGATAAAGAATACAATACCCTTACCATTTTAGCAACTAAAATATCTCCAAATTTTTACCTAAAATGAAAAATGTCCAACGAAGTTATTTCCTAAATGTGCTCCTGTTCTTGCTTCCCATCATAAAATAGTTCAATTCCGATCATCAAATAATTCAATTTCTACTACTCACTAAAACATAAAACATATACAGGAATAATCTGTACAACTCCAGGCTTGATCCATGATTCCCTTTCTCCACAAATGGATGATAAGATCTCTACTCCAATGAATACCATATTGACTGGCTCATATATCATTGATTCAGGTCCTCGTTGGACCCTAAAACATCGCTTCGTACACTAAACAAAGAACGAAATTATGCATCCACCGACAACCCTAATGTCAAGTGGAGAACATTACTTTGGCAGATCTTTGATATAAGGCTTTATTAAAAACTATCACAATGGATCCAGAACAATTCAATGTATCTTATGATCAAGACCCGATATATATCATCAAACCAGATTACATTTCAATTCCAACCTGATACATTGACAGCCTTAATAATCCCCCTTTACATTCATCCAAATCACCGAAGGTGCCTCAAGATTCACATTACACAAATGCTGAGGAAAAACCTTGAAGGCAGTATTGAACCATATTATTTCTGACCTGACCCTTACATTGCTATAGATATACAAAAATTGGACAAATAAAACCGAAAACACCAAAAGTTAAACCAAGACATCTTATGAAAATCATATTTATATTTACAACAAAAAGGGGAAGGGAAGAAAAAAAAAATTTACCTAAAGAAGCAGCTTGTGTTCCTTAATTTGCTTTAGGACTTCGAACCCCAGCAGTGCCTTGCCCATCTTCCTTTGTTGTTCGGATATCTATTCTCAAACAAGTATCATCTTCAGGTCGGCAATCAACCAACTTATCGTTACTTATGCATTGTGATGATTTGCCTGAAGAATCATTTCTATACAAACGCTTCCTAGGTTTCCTTGTTGGGGTGAAAATGGTGGTGCCCGGATGGAACCGTTGCAGCGTGTCCAGGGGGTGCATTAGCATTCTCTTGCAGGATCTATTAGGACGAGATGGAAGATTTTTGCCCGCTTGATCATCCCCATTTCCTCTTTCTTCGTGTTTAGGCTTCGAGTGTGTCGAAGAACCTTTCATGGACGAATGTAAACTTAATTGCAATGTACTATCTGTGCTATGTTTTCTTTTTTCCATCACTCTGGACTTGCGGGAACGGCTGTTGCCCCTACTGGTGGCATGAACACTGGCTTTTGGACCACACAAGATCCTTGGCCCACACCTTTGATGATTATAGTTGTCATTGCTTACACCCTCTTCTTGAGCCATGAAATCCTCATTGGGTAAAACTTCTTCCTCGACCATAACGATTGTGGATTCCTAAGTACATAAATAAACATCCAATGTATTAGTAGCTCTTAAATTGATTATACAATTTTTTTTGGGACTCTTGTCCTTGATTTGCCATTCCACTCTGAAGACAAGTACATGTGAGTTATTATCAATTTCTTGTTACTTGTCTTCAGAGTGGAATAGCATATCAAGGACATGAGTTCCAAAAATGCACATGAGGCTTGCCTCAGCATGGCTGTATGGGGCATACAAAGCACATTCACTAAGGCTTTTGAAAATGCAGATGTCTCATGCCTATCAAGTCCTTTTTAATGCCAATCAAAGTTTTACACCTTGCATGTATATAGGCTAGTTGGGTCAGGTAGAGTAACTTAGAAAATTCAATTCGATTTTCTGTTTTTCCACTTGGGGTCACTCATGCCTAAATGTATATTTTACCCATGTAGAAAAATCCATGCAAAACAAGTGTTTATAATCTTCTCATAGTTAAACAGGTTGAGAGTGATGTTGTCCAATGAAATACAGCATGGTAAGATCATTTAAGAACAAAATTATACAAGCATATTGACATAATTCAAAAAACAAATTTGTAAGAATGCATAATAAAAGCAAACTCAAAAAACTGGTTGAGAGGTTGTATGCATGAGAAGGATATCATGGGAATGAGCATTGACCAATGGAAAGGCGGTGCTAAACATGCATGCTTTGCTTGTACTAAATAATAAGATAAAAAACGTTCTTTCATATTCGCACACCAGAATATATAATAATTGAAAGTGTATATTCTTGAAAAATCAATTAAATTGAGTGTATATGCCATGAAAAATAAATTAAGGAGCAACGAAATATTGGCGTTAAGTAGATATACTTCGATAAGCTGTTCAAAGTCTGATTCTTCTCCTTCAGAATCAGCCATCTCCTCGCATTCGAATTCTACATCTCCGATTTCTTCCTCAGAGTCACTTAACTCTTCCTGTTCCATCACTATTTCCGGAAGATACTGATCACCAACAATGTTACATTCAGTAAACATTGCCTGATTGCGACAACTGCTGCTATTTTCTCGAGATGGATTATTAATATTTTGGCATTCCTTTCTATTGCCACCATCCGCCAAACCATTAACTCTCTCTTTAGATGTAGAGCTTAAGTGGATCTCCAAATCAAGTTCATTTGCCTTCTCAGAAGGGCTATTGTCGACCTGTGCCTCGATCATGACAGAATCAGAAGGATTTTGATGTTGCCCGGAGTTTCCTTGAAAAGATTCCAAATCAACTACTACTGGATCATTATTTAGATCATCTGTTCTTTGCAGAAGTGGATGGAAATCAATGGCACATGAGCTCAATGGGTGGTTTTCCTTTGACCTTAAAGATTTATAAAAGTGATCAATTGTCGAACCTTCGCGTTGAGGTTTACTAAACTGAGGGAAGTTTGGTTGAAGAAGCTGATTTCCGGGTAAAAAGTTGAAAGTAGTAGAGGCGCTAGTGGTACTACAGTTTATTGGACTGCAAGCCAAGCGTCCATCTTCAGGGGTCTTAAACAGTAACGGATGCATCTGTAGATCCAATTCAGCACTTTTGTCGAGATCATGAAAAGATGTAGATCCTGATTTTGCAACTTGAGCTGGAGATATCTTAGTAGAATGAAATGATCCAGATTGGTAGCTTTTGAAAGCAGACTGAGAGATCACACGAACAGATGGAGGAAGGTTTACGGGTGGCAAGTCAGGTGCTAACCTGACTAACCGGGCAACATTCCTTCTACGAACACGATACGGCCGCATGCTAATCTGGCCCTTCGAAGATTTGGATATCCATTCAGGATCGAAATGATTCGAAGCTATGGTGTAAGATGCACTATATCTAACATGAGTGAAGTGAGATGCCTGGAGACATTGGGATTGCTCTGAAGTAGGAAGAAATTCATGCATGTACCCATCACCAAATTGTGTTCCACCAACACAAGACGACCCCTCTTGTGGTTGCAAGTCTCTTCTGCTAAGGCTTGATAGGGGAAGTTGAGAAGATGGGAACCCGGAGTTTCCAGGTCTCCAATCTGCTAAGAAGGCTTCGTGCACATAGGCTTCATCTTCCTCATCCATGTTATCATCTCCACTTTTATTCCCTTCACCAGCGTTATCAACCAGATAATCCTGCAACCATTATAAAACAATGAGAGCAAATAATTTTTCAATATTATTAAAGAGAGCTGTTATTGGCACCCCAACTTTTACTTATTACACCCCAATTTCTTAAATTATTTATCACACCATTCAAACATTACAAAAGTTCGGCTCAAATCATTATCTCAACTTTACAAAACATCATAACACGCGTTCAAACAATTTTCATAATTGTTTACAATTATGCTTAGGCTCATATAACATCTTAAACCCAAAAAATAAAAATCTAGCAAAAAAATAACAGAAAAAAATTCTATTGACATCCCGACTTTTACTTATTCTCAACTATTTACTTATTTTCTTTATTTTTAATTGGGGTGTAATAAGTAAAAGTTGGGGTGGTGCCAATAGCAACTCTCTTATTAAAACATGTTACCTCATTTTAATAAATTTCTTAAAACATTTTTCATACAATAATTGCACTGTTTTTTCAAAAAAGTCACATTTAAAACATTTTTTTTCTTCTAGCAAATAAAGGGAGTAAAATTAAATAAATAAAAAAAATCTAACAAAAAAAAGTGTTTCAGGTTTTAAAGTCACACAGGTAATATGGGAAATATCCTGGTGAATAACAGGTTTGTTTGGCAGCCAACCATAAATGAACTGACCTCACTAATCTCTTTTCCAGGTGCAGTTTGCCAGCTAGCCAAAGCTTCAGCTTTGCATTTTCTTCTCCGTGATTCATATAAACGTCGCTTCTCTCTTTTAGTTGCATCTGACTTATATGACTTCTGAGTTCCAAGTGCAATTCGCCACTGCCGAGGTAGCAAAGATGGATCCCTATACGGGACAATAAATTTCCATACCGACATCCAGTCGAGCTTCAAGACCCTGAGTCCCTGGAATTATAGAAAAAAATGAAACTCCTAGATAGCTACGGATTACAAGGTTTCATTTTTTAAAGAAAGGAGAAGTCAGAGAATGTCCCAATTTATTCACCTCTTGAATGCGTAACTTCTCTTCTGCAGTCAAAGGTGAGGTCTTCATCCTTCGAACTGCCTGCATTAAGGAACAAAGAAAACTCCTTAGGTTTTATTAATGAAAAAGTAACATGACCATCCCAGTGCCTATATTATGGCCCACCAGGTATAGGGTACCCCTTAAAATTGCATCAATTGGACAGTTCTAACATCTAATTAAATATAGAGAGATTCTATTGCCACACCAACTTTTGCTAACGCCACCCCAATTCATATGGTAATCACCAAAGAATTAGCACACATCTTGGGGTGGCATTAGGAAAGGTTGGTGTGGCAATAGAAGCTCTCTTAAACATAATACCATGAAATTTTGATACTACAAATTAGGCAATTTATTTTGACTCTTGTAAGTCTGATCATCATCATAGACTTGGGGCTGGCCTTACGTGAATCACATACTATGCAATCCGAGAGACAGGCCATCTATGGGATGTTCTGGATTGAGAACTTCGATGACATACTATTCAAAGAAATCACGAAAAAATACGATAAGTAAGAAGACATTACCATTTGAAGTAAAATCAAACAAAAAAATGAACGTACATATCCAAAAACGTTTGATTTTCTTATATCCAAGCGAATGCACACGTACCTTTATTGGATTTTCAGGTGCTTTAGAAGAGCAACGGTTTTTCTGCCTAACAAAGATCTGCAACACAATTTACGTACAAGAAGTCAAACGATCAGATTTATAGGTCATAATGGCCGTATGGAAGATATCATATATACTAAAATCTGCATCAACCAATAGTTCCAACCAAACAGAAAAAATGCCAATTAGAACATATAAACATTTCCTCTAACCATAGGATTACAAAAATGATTGGCCGAAAAGCAGGCCACTGTATTTTACCTCATTTAAATATTTCCTCTAAACAGCAAGGTCTGCTGTTTTCTATATAGTAAGCGTTACGAAACACCTTTGTTTGCCATTATATCTTAAAGAGACCGTATAAAGAATGATAAGAGGAACAATGACAAACACTGTCATATGATAGCAAGCAAAGTATGTATTCTAGTTGAGAGTGGCGATGGAGTCCTCTTTATAAATCTATTTATCATTCCATTGATATCTATTATTCTTCTCCGTCTTTTCCAACTTCAGTCATTTGGGGTCTAAGAGTTCCTTGCTAAGTAGCTCTTTTCATTTGGGCTGCAGCGGGGGGTAAATCTTAACTTTTGGACAATGTTTTTTTATTTATAGTTAAGTGCAAATTGTATTAATGTGGTCGAGGAGACCAACAAGGAAATTACAACGACCCAACAAAGACAAAATTACACAGCAGACAGTACAAACCCGGTCCCACCTTCCCTAGAAGTCCTCAATGATGACCCCTCTAAATTCTATAAACACTTTATATCAAATTAATTAAAGCCCCATAAGAAAAATAATAGTCTCTGCATAGAGAGATCCTTATCTTCGAACAGATGGCAATTCCTCTCCTTCCAAAGACCCCAACACACAGCAAAAGGAATCAAGGACCAAAGGATTCTCTTGGCTAGCCTGAATGCGGGCCCCAAGTGCATCCACAACTCGAAGAGGCTACTAACCGTAACCAAAAAGCAAGAAGGCATACTGAACAACATTAGGAAGAAACCCCAAACCTCCCAATCCAGTGCACAGTGCATGAACAGATGGTTGACAGATTCCCCCTCTTTCCAACACATTGAGCAAAAATTGGGAGTACAAAAACCCCTACAGATGAGACGATCCAATGAGAGATTTCCCCAAAGCCATAGTCCAAACAAGAAAACGACCCTGGATGGGACTTTCGCCCCCCCTCCCCCAAATAGCCACCGCAAGAAAGGGCAGTCCAACTAAAAAGAGAACATGCCGTCTTTTGCCTCTTTCCACACCCAAACCTTGCTCAAGTCGAGAGCCAAATTCAAGCCAGCTATCAATCTTCCCAACTCCTTTATCTCACAATAATTAAAAGCCCTTCTAAACCATAATCCCATGCAACCGAACTATCTGTGACCACCTTAAAAATGGAATTAGGGATACCCTTATTCAAGGACAACCCAAATAAAAGCGGAAATTGCTCCAATAAGAAATGCTCCCCATGCTAACGATCCTCCCAAAAACAAACTCTATTACTAAACCCAACCATAAATCTAATTCGAACTCAGAATAAAGGTAAAACCTTGAGGATCCCTTTTCACAGATCACAACCACAAAGACCACGCTTTGTACTGCTTTCCCACCCATACCGCCTCTCTCCAAACTTATCCACAACAATTTTCCTCCATAAACTATTGACCTCCATGCCAAATCTCCACAACCACTTTGCCCAATAGAGCCAAATTCGAAAGGCCCAACACCCAACCTTCTAATGCTAAGACTCCATTTAACCTTAGAACTTCCTCTTTACCAATTGCGTACATTTTGCTTACAATATACGGTTAATGAGGGGTGCAAATCAAGCCAACAGTTGGTTTGGGTTCTTTCTTTTTTTTTTTTTTTTATTAGTGTAAATCTTTATTGATCAAAAGGAAAGAAAGGGCGGGGGGGGTTGAGATGCCCCCCTACAAGCTAGCAAAGAACAAAAAAGAACATAAGAGAAGAGAAAAACTAAAAGAAATACAAGGACAAAGCAACCCAAAAAACTTCAAAGAAGCTAACAACAATAAGATCCCACTTGAAAACGAAGTCATCAAAGAATACTCCTTCAAACTCTTTACTCAATTTGCACTAATAAAATAAAAGGCCCATGATGTCCAAAACTAATTTCTGAGAAGCTTTTTCTTCTCCCTAGAACACCCTCCGATTTCTTCTTTCCGAATCCCCCAACAAACTGCAAAGGGAAGAGTTGCCCACAAGTATCTTTTCTTTTGGAGAAAGAAAGAACCAAATCTGGTATCACCCACGACAACGACAATTGAAACCGGTTAAGAAAGATGGACCAAATAAGAGTAGAAAAATGACAATGTAAAAAAGATAATATTTCCACTCTCCCCATTCTTCTTCAATAGAGGACAAAAATTTGGGGTTACCAAACCCCGTTTAATAGGGTAAGAGTTCTATTAAGACAAGTTGTCCAAGCAAAGAATGCAATTTTCCAAGGGACCAAATATGTCCATGGAAAAATTTGAAGTAGGTAAAAGGAAATTATGGAAAGCACGAGTTGAGAACATTTTGTCCTTGCTCCCTTTCCACTCCCATTTTTCACAAATGGATAAGAAGAGGTGACCTTTAGAAGTGAAGCCACATCATTGATTTTTCAGTCGTTGAAATTCCTCATAAATCCCAAGTCCCAAGTCATATCTCGCCCATTGTGATTCAGACAATCGTGGATTGTTGCATTCTTTTTTGTCGAGGCTGCATATAAATAGGAAACTAAAGTGAAAGAGTTGAGTCACCACAGAGTCTGTCCTTCCCAAAATCTCACCCTATCTCACTTCCCTACTTTGAAACTAATCCCTTTATTGAACATATTGGATACTCTCATTATACCTTTCCAAACACAACAATCGTAGGTAGACTTCACCTCACTACTATCCCAACCATATTTATTTTCTCCATACTTCGCAACTATGACTTTCCTTCACAAGCCACTTCCTCAAAAGGGCCTTATTTATTCTCTTCAAACCTCTAATCCCCAATCCTCCATTCTTTTTGGGAAAACAAATAAGTTTCCAACTCACCAAATGGAACTTCTTGTTTCCCTCCCTATCATTCCACAAAAAATCCCTCATCAACTTCTCCAATGTCCCCTCCACCACTTTGGGAATTGTGAATAGCAATAGAAAATAAATAAGGATACTTGAGAAAGTACTTTTGATCAAAGTTAGCTTACTTCCTTTAGACAAATATCTCGCTTTCCACACACTAAGCCTCATTTCTAACTTCCCTACCACCTGGTCCAAAATTCTTTTGTTGTTATAGGAAGCCCCTAAAGGAAGACCCAAATAGGAAAACGGTAATGAGTCAGCCTTACATCCCATTTTGCCCACTGCAAACTATTTCGCCCACTGCAAACTATTTACTCTTGTGAAGATTAATGTGCAACCCTGAAACAACCTCGAAGTAACATAACTACGCCCTCAAATACCTAACTTGATCTCTAGAATCCTCCAGAAAGACTAAAGATAGTCGGCAAACTGTAAATGAGAACCCAGGAGACCATTCTCACGCATTTTAAAACCCAAAAAAGCTCCAATGGTCACCATACTAATCATAAATCTACCTGTTCTTGGTATGTATAGGATGTGTGGGGGCAAACTGGTCTTTTCCAGTTCCACACGTCCCACTTAGTGTAGCCCTAATTCTCTTATATAAATATAAGAGAGGAGGCTCATAGAATATGATTTTTTCTATTGAGTCTCTCTCCATGCTTCTCTTCTAAATCTCACTTTCTCTTCTAAACAATAACATAGTATCAAAGCAAGGTTTAGATCTTGAAGTTTGAGAACCTACTATTCTCTTCCTATTTCTCTTTCTTCTTCTTCTTCGATCTACTTGGTATTAAAATCTAAGGCTTCTGATTACAACCTAGGGTTTTAATCTTCTAGTTGGTGAATACTCACAATATGTGAATATGTTTGAAGTTGGTGCTTTGTAGTTTGGTGGTGCAAGTTGTCGTTTGATGGTGTGTTTTTCCCTAGGAGATTCAGGTCTACTTTTCGAATATCTGCAATTATCAAAAAATGGAACTTTAGTCATCTGTGATTTGATTTGTAAGTACATAAATCATATTCGATCAGATCTGGTTATTGCAATCTAGTTTGTGAATCAGATCTGCTATATATATATATATATAAAATAAAAAATAAAAAAACAAATCTGATTGGTATTTCATATTTGGTTTATTTGATGCGATTTGTTTACTGTGGAGTGATTTCTGATGGAAATGAAATCCAGCGTTCTATCTCCTCCTAAGTTCTTTAATCTTTAGATGACCTCAATCAAATTAAATGGAGATAATTTTATCCCTTGGTTGAAATCTGTTGAGGTGTTCCTTACTGCCAAAGGAAAGTTGAAGTATCTGAAAGATGATCCTTTTAAGATTGACGATCCTCACTACTCTAAGTGGGTTCAGGAAAATGCTCAGATTATGACGTGGTTGTAGAATTGTATGGATTCCACCATTGGTATCAACTTGATGTTCCTATCTCCTGCCAAGGAGATTTGAATTCAGGCTGGTAAGATGTATTCTAGAGAATAATATTTCTTGAATTTGTCAGTTAGCTGAAGAATTCTTTTCCGTTCAGCAAGGTGACCAAAGTTTACCAACATATTACTCTTGCCTTCAAAATATACGAAATAAGCTTAGTGTATATCAACCCCTTACTACTAATTTGGTTGTACTACATCAACAGCGAGAAGAGATGGATGTTATTCGTTTTCTTTCTGGTTTAAAATCTGAGTATAATTCTGTTAAATCTCATATTCTAACAAGTAAAGAATTGCCTTCACTTATTGTAGTTTTTTCTTGCCTTCAAAGAACTTCTAGTAGATTTGAGAGTTTTAGGATTAGGGTTTTTGTGGAGAAGAAGAAAAGAGATGAAGAGAGTTGTTTTATTCTCTCTCTCACTCATATATATATTAACATCATAAGAGTGTTACTAATAACAAAAGAACCCTTAGAAGATTAGAAATAACCAAGAAACCCTTATAAGAATTTCTACACTCCCCCTTAAGTTGGTGCATATATATTTTTCATGCCCAACTTGTTAACAATGCTATGAAAATGTAAACTACCCAACCCCTTAGTAAGGATGTTAGCCAACTGATCTTCAATTTGCACGAATGGAGTACAAATGTGTCCAAACTGCAACTTTTCTTTGATGAAGTGCCTATCTACCTCAATGTGTTTAGTTCTATCGTGTTGAACTGAGTTATGAATTTACTAATGACTGCCTTATTGTCACAATACAAACTCATCAGCCCATGAATAGGAAAGTTCAATTCGGTTAAGAGGATTTAAAGCCATAGAAGCTCGCACACCCCATGAGCCATAGACCTAAACTCAGCTTCTGCACTGGATCTTGCAACCACTGTCTGTTTCTTACTTCTCCAAGAAACAAGATTACCCCCAACAAATGCGCAATATCCAGAGGTGGAATGATGATCTGACACTGATCCTGCCCAATCTGCATCTACGCAGGCTTCAACACGCAAACTACCATGACAAGCATATAATAAACCTTGTCCAGGAGTGGATTTTAAGTACCTTAGGATCTATAAGCAGCATCTAAATGAGTTGCAGTTGGTGCATGCATAAATTGGCTTACCACACTAACTGCATAAATAATATCTGGGCGGGTTAAGGTAAGATAAATAAGCCGGCCCACAAGTCTCTGATATCTCTCAACACCAATGCAGAGTTCACCATTAGACTCATGAAGCCTATGGTTTGACTCTATGGGAGTATCACAAGGCTTGCAACCCATCATACCTGTCTCATGAAGGAGATCCATAACATACTTCCGCTGCGAGATGAAAATACCCTTCTTTGATCTAGCAACTTCAATCCCAAGAAAGTATTTCAATTGACCTAAGTCCTTAATCTCAAACTCCTTTGCTAACTGGTATTTTAATTTTTTCATTTCACCATAGTTATTACCAGTCACTACAATGTCGTCAACATAGACTATGAGAGCAGTAATTTTCTCATTGGAATATTTAATGAATAATGTGTGGTTAGCTTGACTCTGCTTGTAACCATACCCCACCATGGCACAGTGAAACTTTTCAAACCATGCTCTAGGAGACTGTTTCAAGCCATATAACGTCTTTTTTAGTCTACACACTTTCCCTTCAATAGCTGGACATTTAAAACTAAGAGGAGGTATCATATACACTTCTTCCAAGTCACCATGCAGAAAAGCATTCTTCACATCAAATTGTAGCAATGGCCAATCTTGATTGGCTGTAAGGGATAACAACACTCTAATAGAGTTCATTTTTGCTACCGGAGCAAATGTTTCGCAGTAGTCAATGCCATAAGTTTGAGTGTAACCCTTGGCGACAAGTCTGGCTTTATACCTATCCACTGATCCATCTGGGCGATGCTTCAAAGTAAAGATCCATTTACATCCCACTGGTTTCTTTCCTCTAAGAAGAACAACCATATTTCAAGTATTATTCTTCTCAAGAGCCTGCATTTCCTCCTTCATTGCCTTTTTCCAACTTGATTGAGACAGGGCATCAACAACACTACGAGGAATAGATATTGAGGACAAAGCAATAGCAAAAGCACGATAGGAGGAAGACAAAGCATCATATGAAACAAAATTGGAGATAGGATGTCGAGTACATGACCGAACACCTTTTCTAATTGCAATGGGAAGATTAGAATTATCAACTTCAGGAGCAGGGATATTACCTTTGACCGATGGATTTGGGGAGGATTCTTTGTTGGGCTCATGAGGACTCTCTTTAGTGCCTTTGTCACGTCGAGAATACGTAAGTAATTTTTTCTCTTCTTGTACAATAGGAATCTCTCCCTGGCCATTATTATTGTCAACTTGTAATTCTTTCTCTTGTATAATAGGAATCTCCCCCTGGCCATCATCACCACTATTATGACTACTATCAACATTGTTAGAAGGAAGAGGAAGAGGACAAGACAACAACTCTTGGGGAAAAAACATTTCTCTACTTTCATTTGTCTCCCCCTGGAGAGATGTGTTCCAAGAGGAATAAAAGGAGGTAGACTCAAAAAATGTTACATCCATAGATACAAAATATTTACGAGAAGGGGGATGATAACATTTATAACCCTTTTGATTAGAAGGATACCCAAGAAAGACACATTTGATGGCTTTAGGGTCAAGTTTGGTGCGGTCAGCGCGAGAGACATGAACAAAACACACACACCCAAAGACTTTGGGGGGAATGAGAAACACCTTATCAGGAGAAGACAAAACCTCAATGGGAATTTTAAATCCCAAGACACACGAAAGCATGCGATTAATAAGAAACGTAGCAATTAAGAGAGCATCCGACCAAAATACTTTCGGTACATTCATAGTAAATAAGAGAACTCTAGTAACTTCCAATAAGTGACGATTTCTTCTCTCAGCCACGCCATTTTGTTGAGGAGTACTTACACAAGTGGTTTGGTGAATGATACCATGCTCACTAAAAAATGAAGCAAGACCATCAGACATGTATTCTCCACCATTATCAGATCTAAGGATTTTAATTTTTACACAAAATTGTGTTTCAATCATTTTGTGAAAGAGTTTAAATACAGAATACACATCACTTTTAGCTTTGAGTAAGTAAACCCAAGTAACACGAGAAAAATCATCCACAAATGTAACGAAATAACGAAAACCACGTAATGAGATAACTGGGGAAGGTAGGGACACATCAGAATGAACAAGAGAAAAAAGTGAACTACTTTTGTTACCACTGGCAGGATTAGAGGTTTGACAATGTTTAGCAAATTCACACATCTCACACTGAAGATCTGACACAGAAATAGAACAAAATAACTGAGGAAACAATCGTTTAAGCAACAAAAAAGAGGGATGGCCAAGGCGCCTATGCCACTGTAATAACTCCTCAAAACAATGGCCACTCCGAACAGTAGATGGAAGCTTCTGGACTGAGGTAGTAACCCATGATAGGGGATCCAAAAAATAAAGTCCTCCTTCCTCATGCCCCGTACCAATCATCCTCCTCGTATCCAAGTCCTGAAAAACACAATGAGAAGGAAAAAAAGTGACACTACAATTTAATGATTTCGTGATATGACCCACAGAAAGGAGGTTTAAAGCAAAATTAGGAACATGAAGAACAGATGATAAGGTCATAGATGGATGAACAATAACACTACCCTTGCCAGCTATAGAAGAATAAGAACCATCGACAACTTTTACTTTGTCCCTACCAGAACATATATGATAGGATGAAAAAAATGAAAACATACTAGTGATATGATCCGATGCCCCTGAATCAATAACCCAAGAGCTGTTAGGAGTAGAAATAGATGCACTGAAGGCTAAGGCCGAAGTACCTGAGTAAGCGATCGCAGATGTAGAAGCCGTACTAGGAGGCTCCAATTGAGCCATAAAATGCCGAAAAGCCTCAATCTCACCTCGAGAGAGGTTAGTACTATCAGATGCCGGTGTTAAAGTTGGAATAGGCTCTAATGTCTCCATGGAAGTAATAGAAAGAGCACTTGAACCCCTTCCACTATTGTAACGACTACCTCCTTGGCCAACGGCGAATGAATCTCTATGTGATGGACGGCCATGAAGATCCCAACAATATCCTTAGTATGGCGAGTACGACCACAATTGTCACATTTCAACTTATCTTTATCATCAACAGTTGTCCCTGAACGATCACCGCCTCGAGCACGACTACTATTGCGACCTCCTCTTTGGGACATCGAGGCTAAGGCTGATCTCTCATGAATGGTAGGTTGGAGCATAGCATTGCGACGACACTCCTCACGATGCAAATAGGAATATACTGTAGTTAATGATGGAAGAGGCTCCTTTCCTAGAATTTGAACCCTGACTTGTTCGTACTCGGAGTTTAAACCGACAAGTAACTCAAATACACGATTTTCTTCAACCAACTTCTTATATGCAATAGCATCAATAGAACAATGGGCCCGAAATGTCTGATAATGATCCAACTCTTCCCATAGACGTCGGAGAGTGGAGTAATATGTAGACAAGGACTTATCACCTTGCCTCATCTGCCAAATTCTATGGCGCAACTCATACACACGAGCTGTGTTGCCTACTTCTGAATATGTCTCTGTAACTGCATCCCATATTTCCTTGGCGGTTTGCAAAAATAAGTAATTACTGCTAATGTCGGGTTGCATAGAATGGAGTAACCAAGACATAACAATAGCATTCTCTGCATCCCATTTGTCAAAGGTTGGATCTTCAGAATCAGGAATTGGTAACCTACCGGTCAAATATCCCATTTTGCCTTTTCCTTTAATGTATAGTATGGCCGATTTAGACCAAGCAAGGAAATTATGGCCATCTAGCTTCACTATAGTGATCTGAAGAGTTGGAGCAATACTTTGTGGATTACTTATACTCCCTTCACCATTCAAAGACACATTCGAAGACTGACTAACCTCAGACATTGTAAAGAAACTTAAAAAAAAAAAATCAAGAAACACCTTGTGAGCACGAAATACACTCCACTAGATATCCGAAGTTGATGTACACTTCACCCGATGGAGAAACACACTTATTATCCTCTTTAACAACACATGGCAAGCATTAGAATATGGAAAACAAGTCAATCCATATCAGAAAATACCACAAGAAATCAGATTTGCATAAAAAGCACCATTTTCAGAAAAAAAAAAAAAAAAAAAACAGAAAAGGGGTCCAAAGAAAGGATCACCGAAGCTTCAATATTTGACCAATCGATCAACAGCCACCACCATTAATTCCTCATAAAAAAACGACCAAACTACTCAAGTCCAAACTCAGAAACAAGTAATCGAAATGAACAAACGAGAGAAAATGACAGATCCTGAATTTCCGTCATTTTTGTTGATTTTTCACTAAAAACATCATAACTTGCTCAAAACAACACCAAATCGCATGAAACTTGTTCCTAAAATTCTCTAAAATCACCCTCTCTTAGAAACAATAAGAAAATGTCAAAATATACAACGAAAACAGCGTCAGATGACGTCAGAACGCCGGCTACTGACATCATCAGACGCAGCAAGTAAGAGAGTTTTCTTGTCTCTCTCATTTTTCTTTAAATTTGTATCTAAGGTCCTTATTGATTTTGAGCTTTGATACCAAGTAGATTTGAGAGTTTTAGGATTAGGATTTTTGTGGAGAAGAAGAAAAGAGATGAAGAAGAGTTGTTTTATTCTCTCTCTCATATATATATTAACATCATAAGAATGTTACTAATAACAAAAGAACCCTTGGAAGATTAGAAATAACCAAGAAACCCTTATAAGAATTTCTACAGTTCTGATGCTACATCATTTGTGTCTGAATCTGACCGATCAACATTGACTGTTTCTGGAAGTCCAGATCATGGTACTGGCCATAATATTGGTCGTAGTGGTGGTCGTGGGTATCATGGTAACCATGGTTGAGGTCGTGGAGGAGTCGTGATTCTAGTAGGGGTCGTGGTCGTGATGCACCTAAAAAGTATACTCATTGTGGACTTGATGGTCACTCTGTGGATTTCTGTTGGGATTTACATGGTCAGTCCACAAACTAGGCCAATCAGGCTATTTCTAGTGACATTAATGGTGGTAATTTTGTTGATCCTCCTCATCAGGTGGCTTCCCATGTAGATATGGTTACTATATCTCGTGATGAGTATTCCAAGTTACTTTATCCTCCTCAACCTGGTGCCTTGTCCTCCAACACTGCGACACTAACTCACTTAGGTATATCCTGTCTTACTTCATCTTCATCCCCTTGAGTCATTGAATCAAGGGCGTCAGATCACATGACTGGGTCATCAGGTGTGTTTTCATCCATTCAACATTCTTCTCTTTGTCTCAGTTTGTCACTCTTGCTGATAGTACTATTTTTAGGGTTTCTGGTATTGGAACTGTCGTTCCCTATTCTACTCTTTCTTTATCTTCTGTATTATATCTCTAAATTTCCTTTTAGTTTAATGTCCATCAATAAGTTAACTCAATCTCTTCATTATTCCATGATGTTTTACCCCTCATATTGTGTTTTTCAGGATTTAAAGACGAAGAGGACGGTTGGTGGGGGATATGAATCTGGAAGTCTCTAGTATTTGGATGGCGGTGGAAGTTCGCCTACTCTTTATGCCACAATCACTCTGCAACAATGGCAATGTCGACTTGGTCATCCTTCACTCCACCTTTTAAAAAAGATGGTTCTCACTTTGAGTCGTATTTCTATTTTAGATTGTGAGTCATGTCAGTTAACTAAACATCATCATGTTTCTTGTCCATCTAGGTCTGTTATTAGATTATCGAGTCAGTTTAATCTAGTTCATTCTGATATTTGGGGTCCTTATAGGATTATTGCCCGTTGTGGGTTTCGGTATTTTATTACTTTTGTAGATGATTTTTCAAGAGTGACATTGTTTTATTTAATGAAAGATCGTTCTGAGTTATTTTCTATTATTAAATTGTTTCATACTGAAATTCAAACTCAGTTTGGTGAGCAAATCAAGTTGTTTCATAGAGATAATGCTAAGAATATGATTTTGGACCTTTGAATGACTATTTTTCATCCTTTGGTATTATTCATCAAACTTCTTGTACACGTACCCCTCAACAAAATGGTATTGTTGAACGTAAAAATCAGCACCTTCTTAAATTTGCACGTTCTCTGATGTTTCAGATCCAAGTTCCCAAACCATACTTGGGGGGATGCGATTCTTACAGGATGTTATTTGATTAATCATATGCCTATGTCTATTCTTGATGGTCAGTCTCCTCATTCTGTTATGTTTCCTTCGAGTCCTTTATTTTCCTTACCTCCATGGACCTTTGGTTGTGTCTCATTTGTTCATCAGTCGTCTCCTGATTTTGATAAGTTTGATCCACGTTCGGTGAAGTATGTATTTCTAGGTTACTCTCATACTCAGAAAAGTTATCGTTGCTATGATCCTTCAATCCGTCGTGTTTATGTCAGTGTAGATGTCACATTTTTTATTTATTTATTATATTTTACAGATCTAGTACAGTATGATGATCTTTTGTTTGCTCTTCCTCTTCCTATGGCTGATTTATTTCCCACTGTTCCATTTCCACTCACTTATGTTCGCGGAAAGCAATTGACAACTTCAGATCCTCATCCTCCTACAAATGCAGACACCTTACCATCGTCTTCACAACCTGCAGATCAGGTATCTAGTACTTTTGCTTTTGATTTTCCTATTGCACAAAGGAAAGGCACTCGTCATTGTACTAAGCACCCCATTTCTAAGTTTGTTTTTTTATCTCATATGTTTGCTTCGTATCGTGGTTTCGTTTCTGTTCTTTCTTCTGTGTCTATTCCTAGTAGTGTACAGGATGCTTTGTCTCATTCAGGTTAGAGACAAGCTTGACATTGATGCTCTTCATCACAATGGTACTTGGGAGTTAGTGTCCTTACCTGCTGGTATGCGCACTGTTGGATGTTGTTGGGTGTATGTGGTGAAGTATTATTTACCTGATGGGTTTGTTGAGCGGGTGAAGGCCCGCCTCATGGCCTATACTCAAACTTATGGTGTGGACTACTCAAAAACTTTTTCTCTTGTGGCAAAAATGACTTTATTTGTATTGTCATCTCTCCTGCTACCCACTTTCAGTGGCCCTTATGTCAATTGGATGATAAGAATGCATTTTTGAATGGTGATTTGGAGGAGGATGTATATATGGAGCAACCTCCTCGTTTTATTGCTCAGGAGAAGTTTGACATGGTATGTAAGTTGAAAAAGGCTATTTATGGCCTAAAACAGTCTCCACGAGCTTGATTTGGGAGATTCAATGAGGTAGTAGTTCAATTTGGGTTGAAATAGTGTCAGATAGATCATTTTGTGTTTGTTCGCTTCAGTTCTTCAGGGACTATCATTCTGGTAATTTACGTTGATGATATAATCATCACAGGTAATAACACTAATGGAATAGAAGAGCTGAAAGCCTTCCTTCAGACACAGTTTCAGATAAACGAACTTGGTAAGTTGTGTTATTTCTTAGGGATAGAAGTTGCAAGATCCAAGAAAGGTATTAACCTGGTTCAAAGAAAGTATGTTCTTAATTTACTTGATGAGACAGGTATGTTGGGAAGTAAATCTATGGACACTCCAATGGACTCTAATTCAAAGTTGATAATAGACAGTGGAAAGTTGTTTGATGATCCAGGAAAATACAGAAGACTAGTTGGTAAACTCAATTACTTGACTATCACTCGTCCAAATATTTCTTTCGCAGTAAGTGTAGTGAGTCGATTTATGGAAACGCCAAGGGTTCCACATTGGGAAGTTGTTCGGATCCTTCGATCTCCAAGCCGTGGTTTGTGGTATAAGTACAAAGATCATTTGGACTTAGAGGGGTATTGTGATGCTAACTGGGCAGGTTCTCCATCTGATAGGAGGTCTACATCTAGGTATTGCACTTCCTTGGGAGGAAACTTGATTTCCTGGAGAAGTTAGAAGCAAAATGTGATTGCAAGGTCTAGTGCAGAGGCAGAATATAGAGCAATGGCTCTTGTGACATGTGAACTGACATGGGTCAAGAATTTTCTCGAAGAATTGGGTGTTAAGATAGCTACTCTTATGCGATTATATTGTGATAATCAAGCAGCAATTCATATTACTTCCAATCTAGTGTTTCATGAGCGAACAAAGTACATTGAGACAAATTGTTACTTTATCAAAGACAAGATTTTATGTGGGGAAATTAATACACCGTTCGTGAAGTCTGAAGATCAATTGGCAAATATGTTCACTAAGGCACTAAACTATAGTCCCCTCAGTCTTATTTATTCCAAGCTGGATTTACTTGGTATTTATGCTCCAGCTTGAGGGGGAGTGTTATTTTTTCTTTAGTTTTTATTTTTCTTTTCTTTTCTTCAGTAGTTTATTTTTTGTAGTTTCTTTAATTTATTTCTTTTGTTTTTTGTTCCAAGTTGGACTTTCCAACTTGAGGGGGAGTGTTATCGGTATGTATAGGGCGTGTGGGGGCAAACTGGTCTTTTCCAATTCCACACATCCCACTTAATGTGGCCTTAATTCTCTTTTATAAATATAAGAGAGGAGGCTCATAGAATATGATTTTTTCTATTGAGTTTCTGTCAATGCTTCTCCTTTAAATCTCTCTTCTCTTTTAAACAATAACACTACCTAACACCTCTATAACAAGCACAAAAAGGAAAGGTAATAACGGATCTCCTTGACGCAAACCTCTAGAACCCCTAAAGAAACCAACTGGACTACCATTGATCAAAATCGAGAAAGGCGTAGAGATCACACACTTCATAACCCAACCTATCAATCTTGTTCCAAAACCTATCCTGCCTAATAAATATTCCAAGCAATCCCAACTTACATGATCATAGCCTTCCGCAAATCAATTTTGCCTACAACTCTGGAGCACGACTTTTCTCTCTAGATTCTAGACATTCATTAGCAATAAGCACCTTATCTAAGATCTGTCTACCACTAATAAAGGCCCTCGTTCCGACCCAATCAGAAACTGGATGATTTCCTTCAATCTTGTGACCAAAACTTTTGCAATATCTTATAGACTGAGCTTATCAAACTAATGGGTTTGAAATCTCCAATATCATCCACCCCCTTCTTCGGAATTAAACCCACGAAGGTACTATTCAAGCCATAGTCCAAATAACTTTTCTCTTGCAAATCCCCAACCACCCTCATAAAATCCTCTGACACAATGTCCCAACAATTCTTATAAAATGCTACAATGAAACCATCTTGGGCCAGGCGCCTTACCCCCACTCAACGACTTAACCGCCAAAATCACCACTTCCTCCTCAATTTTTCTTTCTAACCAATCCCTTCTTTCCTCCGAGATAACATTAAACTCTAAATTATCGGGACAAGGTCTATGGGTCTCCTTTTCCCTATACAAATCTTTATAGAACTCTACCACACCTTCCCTAATCTTCTCCTCATCATCTACCACACCCCCCTTGATTTTTAGCTTGTCTATGTGATTGGCTTTCTTACGAAAATTTGCTACCTTGTGAAAAAAACTAGTGTTGTTATCTCCTTCTTTAAGCCACTTGATTAGTGATTTTTGTCTCCAACATATCTCCTCCGTCAAAGACATCTTCTAAAAGTCTAGCTTCATATTAGATATTCTCAGATTATCTTCTAAAGATAGCAACCCCTTTTCTTCTTCTAATCAACTCTCCCAAACACCTCTCCATTCCATACCTTTAAGTTTTCCTTTAAAGCCTCAAGTTTGCCCTTAAATACGAACCCAGGACGACCAAGGAATCTCATCACATTCCACCACTCCTTTACCTTGTCATGAAAATCTTGGTGCAAAAACCACATATCATCGAATTTGAAGGGGATGGCCTACTTTGGATTTGACCCACTTCCAAAAAAACTTGAGCATGGTTAGACATAGGACTTCTGCTGATTGAGACGCACTAATGAAATGCTCATCCCACCCACTAGAAACTAGAAATCTATCCAATCTAGCTAAACTTGGCAGATTTTGGTTATTAAACCACGTATTCCTCCCAAAGAGAGGATAATCCAATAAAGCTTGTCTATTGATGAACATATTGAAATCTTTCATCCCTCTCAAAATCCTCATCCCTCCCCTCTTCTCATAGTTAAATCTTACTTTATTAAAATCTCCCCCCAAACACCAAGGTCTATCCCAGTAACTAGCCACAACATCCAACTCCTCCCAAAATTAATATTTCTCCCAACTTTTGCAAGGACCATAAATTCCAGGAAAAAAAAAAAAAAAACCCATTGAAAATCCTCATATTAGATCTTACAAAGAATAGAAACTGAAAAGGCCCCAACTAGACTATCCTCCAATTGAATTGTTGATTTATTCCACGTCACAATGATACCCCTTGCAGAACCATTAGAGGGGAACCACGACCACCCGACATCTCTTTTCCACAACTCACCAATAGTCTTATCATTACACTCCGACAACTTTGATTCTTGAAGAGTGACAATACACGGGTTTCTAGAAATTATAATGGCCTTGACAATACTCATTCTCCTCTTTTCCCTTAAACTCCTCATGTTCCAAGATACGATCCTAAGATTCATTGGTAACTTGTTTCCTACCCCTTTCTTTCCTGTTGATCCTCCCTGATTTTATGGGAAACTCAATAATACCAACCTCCAACCTTTCCACCTCCTTAGCTAACTAACATCTTATTGTTGATTTGGGTTCTCAAAAGAAATCTCTTACACCGAATTCGTAACATTCACCTCTCCCAAAATACCAACGTTTGAAATAACATTGTTGATTGGATTTGGAATAATATGGCACTCACTAACATCCTTGATGACCTTTGAAACTCTCTCTCACTACATTCTCCTTCCGTAGTTACCACAGTCTGAAACTCAATGGGTTGAACCTTAGGATAGGATTCTAAGAAATCACGATCGCAAATCAACAAAACCTCTTCAAAACCAAACTCCCCTCTCGAATCCAAAGAGATAGTGCATTCAAAAGGACCCAAAGAACAAGTGGATACAGAGTAAGGACCCTGGTACTTGTCGGCCAAATCAAACACCAAAACAGAAAGAAGGAAGTTTAACGGAAGGAAAAAGGAAGCAAAAAACTCATTCAACCAATAAAAAGTGAAAGACGGAAAAGGTGAGTCTAAGGAACTTACAAGGAGAGAAGGACTAGAAAAGAAAGAAATATCTCAAAACCTTTACCTGTGAGAGTTTTTCCCCACCTTTCCAGAAATTGGGATCAAGGGTATCAATGGCGTGAAGCCAAAGATCAGACTTCAATCTCCTCATCACTATAGAAATTAACATTGTCGAAGCTATTATGTTAGATGAAAAGATCTTCCCATGGTGAGCCTAACCGTGTTCTGAAGGAAGGGTAACAAAACTGAATCTCCCTTTTCGATCCTGAAACTGATTAGGGTGCAAACTCACTCTCTGCCCATAAAACTTGTGAAGGTCCAGACCCTCTTTTTGGGCCTCTAGTGCAATACCCAAAACATTGATCTGAATGCAAAATGGCCTTGGTCTTACAAGGGTCTCTCTGCTCTCCTCTAACTCATATGCAACTTGTGAAGATGTGGGTTGAACAAGGTAGGCTTTAAAGACAATAAAATCGGATTCTCTGATCTTGGGCTTTCTCTAGCCATCTCTAAAGTATTTGCAGCCCGATTGGGAGTAGGCTGGGTTGGAAGAGAACCTGAATCCAGATTTAATTCATCAACCGGGACGACTCACTACCCCACTCAAACGTAGAAACTTTATGTAACTCACCACCCTGGCTGCCTTGATAAGTAAATTTGCCATGCGTTGATTTGGGGTCACCCATCTTGAACAGTTGTCACGATGTTTGACACCTATTGTGGGCCCAACTTGAAGAAAGTTTGAAATTCGAATTTTCTAGAAAATCTTGAAGCTTCTGTCGTACGCACCTTTTCTCCGTGCTTGATTTCTCGAGGTCTTAATCGATAACAATCTACGCCATCTTCTTCGGCTGAAGCAACATTTCTAAACCCCAGTGAGGCCTTTTGACAAAGTAATTTCTCCTGGCACACCTTCCTCTACCACTTTATCTTGTAGTCTTGGCAGTTTAACTTGATTCAGTCTGCTCTAAGCCAACCCTCTTGAATCTCTCCTTCACAAATCTTTACCCCGTTCTAGACTTAAACCCACTACAATAGAGCTACAAACCCCTTGGTAACTTCTAAGGAGGTGAAGCCACTTTCAGTTTTGCTACGGATAAGTCTATGCGCCATCTAGTCTTTGGGTCAACCTCCAAGAGCCTTCCCATTCTTTTTCCGATGAACTTGAACACAAACTCGTCGAGGACAATGAAAAGGGATGCCAAAACCTGAATCCAAGTGCCTTCAAACCTCTATTGGGAGTCTAATTTGTTGACATCTGAGCCCTATTACTTAATCTCAATATTCTCTTCTTAGGACCCCAATAGAGTAAAGACCCCCTGAAGTTATTTATGATTTTCAAACGATCTTTGACATAAATCAACAGCTCATCCTAGTCGAATTCATCACTATCAATTTCTCAAACAATAGACCACCTCCAAACCCCGAAGGTTTGACCATTCCGAAGAAATTCTTGTGCCCTTGTATTTAATTCTTCAACTGAAAGCTTCTTTGCAGAATCTGGTTGAACCTCTAGGGGGCTGGTAACCTTCTTGGCTATCTTAACCATTTCTACCCAAGTTTGATCCAGACCTTCACCCAAAACTAGAATCTCAGGTACCTTCACTTTCTCCTTTGGATCAATGAACGATTTCAACCCCAGAGACAGGATTCTCCACCCATTACCCCTGTTCCCTTTTGGAAAAACAAGAGTCTGAGTCTTACTAGTATCCTGAAAGTATACGAGTTTCACAAACGAACCCTTTACATTCTGACTTTGGTCGTTATGAAAATCCTTCTTTCCTTGGAATATTTTAACCACAGAGATCTCCTAAGTGAGCAACTGATGTAAATAGGCTTGCCGACACTTATCTCAATGCCTATGATCGAGTTAAGATGCATCAAAGAAAGAAATCAACAACATTGACCGAGCCAACTCAACCCAAGCTTTGACCGGTCCACAAGACCTAGTCCAATTTCTCTTATGACTCTTTGTTTTATTGAGTTTCTATTATTTAAGTAGTACTAATTAGTTTCTATTTCAATTTTAGAAGGTGTCTTTTCCTAGTTAGTTTCTAATTTGTTTTATATTAAAATTCGTTTTTATTTTTTAGGTTATAATTAGAAGTCATTTTAGATGTCCAAATTGAGTTCTAATAGGATTAGAAGGTTAGTAATATGTTCTAAATGGATTAGGAAGTTATTTTTTAGTATTTTAGAAGATTTCTAAGTTGTTATAGAGTTATCTATATAAAGAGCTCCACTAAACAAATTCAGGAAATTGATTTTTTTGAAGATTGATTAATAAAAGAAAAAGAAGAGACTTTTTCCCTTTCTTTGTTTTTTTATCTTATTTTGAGCATAAGAACCCGATATTGGTTCTTAATTTTAGTGTTTGCGATTGATTTTCCATAAATCTCAAACCTAAATTGAAGTTTCCAGTCTGTTTTGCTTGACATAGAGATTCTTCATTACTCTTAGTTCTTGGGATTTCACTTAGAACCAGAGTACTAGGTTTGTGTGTTCTACCCTACATCAACAACCTTTGGAGAGAGCTTCACTAATCTAGATAACTTCTTATTCCAACAGGGCTAACTTCGAAACCTATCTTTTACCGATTTTCGATAACATGAAACCCTCTATGTTCTTCAGTCTTCCATGCTTGAGCACAACCACTTTGCTTCAATCCTGAACCCTTTTTTCCTTTTCCTCCATGTCTTATACCCTATCCTTTAGAGAACATTTTTAACTTTAGGGCTTTCACTTGTGTGGTTCTAGAGTTTCGTTTTTATTCATCACCACCTAATTAGCCATTCCCTCACACTTCCCAAGTACAACAAACCTAGAATTCATAAAACCTAGGTTGTACTAAATCAATTTTGGTATCAAAGCAAAACTTGGAATAGAGTGACACCTAGTGATGGTATTGGAGGTCAAAATCAGATTGGTCTTACCTTCTAAGATAATTCAAGATATCGTGCAATGATGAGTATGAGAACTTGATTTCCACAAGTCTTACAAAGAAAATCTAACAGAATGTCGAAGATAAGATCTGTTGTAGATATTGTGACGAAGGTTTCACATTTAATTTCGTCATGGAAAATTTATCCATAGTATCGAGTGCAAGATGGTCCCTTTAAAAGACTATCATATCGTGTTGGGATGAGCTTGGATTTCATGTGTCCATACTACATTTGACGCAGAACATGATCTTCTATGTGTCACTTCAAGTAAATGATATCTACTCAAGATATCATCGTGGAAGTCAACACCTATGGTACGATTAGTCCAAGAGCATATTGACAAAAAGGCAAATGCAACATCAACTTCAAAAGATGGTATGCCTACAGTTCTAGAATCAACGCATGAAAAAGGATCCTGAGGTAGACAACACGCCAAAGGATCCTAAAAAAAATGATCTTTTGGAGACATCTGTAGTTCTTGTTCATGATGCACTTGTACCATCACTATCTCACATTGACTTAATCATCTCAGATGAGTACAACAGAGACTTTTCCAAGATGGACGATCGTAGTTTGAAGTTCATGATTCAACGCAACACCAAGACACGAAGACAAATCTTCGCCAAAAGGGATGAGCCACATATTGTTATGATCATCCTCAAGCCTTGCAAAATCAAAGATGAATTTTCTCCAACTAGAGGAGAATAATGCAAGACACAAAGCAAGCCAACAATCATGGTCTCCAATGGCAATTTTGTCTGCGCTTCCACTTGTTTTGGTCTAAAGTTATTTGTTTATCATTTTTATTTTGTTGGGATTTCAAAAACATTTTTTTCTTAAAAATGCCTTTCAATAAATTTTATTTCTTCTTCATCACTACCTATTAGCCTTTCCCCCACCCTTCCCAAGTAGAATAGACCTACAATTCATAAAACCTAGGTTGTCCTAGGTAAACGGTCCTATATTTGTTCTCTTTTCAATGTTGGTTGGTGTTTCCCTCATTTGATTCTCTCTCCTTTCCTAAGCTAGCAGATCATGGTATTAACGTCGAGAGAAAGGATCCAATGGTATCTAATCCCTTCAGCTGTTTTGGAGCATTTGGAATAAGAGGAACAGCCAAATTTTGAGGGAAAGGAACATTGGTTTTCTTTCCTTTTTCTTGTTTTGTTATTTGGTTCTTATTCAACTGGTATAAAATTTTCAAGTATTTTTGGAGTGTTCTCTTAGAGAGTAGTGTAGCGCATTGGTTTTCTTTCCTTTTTCTTGTTTTGTTATTTGGCTCTGCTGTTCTGGAGGTCTCCTCGACATCTTTTTTGTGTTTTGGATTCTAATAATATAAAATCTTAGGGTAGTTCTGGGAAACAAGAGTATTTTAACTATAGTATTTCAATGTCAAAAAGATATGTTTGACTATATTCTTGAATAGAGACGGTTAAAGAGAGAGCAATAGAGAGAAATGATGGAGCAACTGAGACAACAACAGATAAGTTTAACAAAAAATAGCATACATGTATCCAAATAAATTCTGGTTATCAATAAAAAGAATTAGGATTAGCATGAACAACATTTGAATGCAATCAAGGTGAGAGTCCTCTATAAGAATCACTTTAGCTCAAACAAAACCAGGCGTCCAAAACCTATTATGAAATGTCACAACAGGTTGCTAACTTGGTAAAGTTTGCGAGTGTTGATACCACAGACCAAGGAAGCGGGGCTAATAGGAAAAATCGATATGCAAAAGGCTTATGATCATGTGAGTTGGGGTTTTTTGGAGTATATGTTGGGTAGGATGGGATTTGGTTCTAGGTGGATTAGGTGGGTTATGAAGTGTATCACGTCAGTTTATTTTTCTATTTTAGTCAACGGTAGTCCGGCAGGGTATTTTCGTAGTTCCAGGGGGTTGAGACAGGGGGATCTGTTATCCCCATTTTTATTTCTGATTGTGACAGAGGCCTTGGGTAAACTGTTCAGGAGGGGGGTGGAGATAGGGAGGTTATCCGGTTTTAGAGTGTCGAGTGAGGGTCCGTTGATATCTCATTTGCAGTTCGCAGATGACACCTTAGTATTCTTAGATCCTTCTAGAGAACAAGTGAGAGTTCTCCGGTTTTATTATGTTGCTTTGAAGCAATTTCAGGTTTACACGTCAATCTACAGAAAAGTAAGTTGTTTGGTGTTGGGGAGGTGCAGGGTCTTCCGATTTTAGCTACAATTTTGGGGTGCAGGAGTGATATACTTCCATCGTCCTATTTAGGCTTACCTCTTGGGGCCCCGTATTGTAGTAAAATATTTGGGAGGGAGTTATCGAGAAAATGGAAAAGAAATTGAGCACCTGGAAGGCCAAATATCTATCTAAGGGGGGTAAGGTGACATTGATCAAGAGTACTTTAACGAGCATTCTGATTTATTTCTTATCAATGTTTTCGTTGCCCCAATCAGTGGAGGTTAGGATTGAAAGACTTATGAAGAACTTTCTGTGGAATGACAATAATGGAGGTAAAAAGTATCATTTGGTAAATTGGAAGATAGTTTGCACTCCAAAGAAGAAGGGAGGTCTGGAGATTCGGGGGCTAAGACTAACTAATAAAGCCCTCCTGGGCAAGTGGCTTTGGAGATTCGGGGAAGAAAGAGATAATTTGTGGAGAAAAGTGGTTAAGGCTAAATATGGAGAGAAGAGATTTGGGTGGTATAGTGAAGAGCCCACAGGGATTTACGGATGTAGTGTGTGGAGAGGTATAATGAAGGTTGCCAAGAAGTTTGAAAGGGAAATCAGATATAAAGTTGAGATGGGGGATAAGGTTAGATTTTGGGAGGACTTATGGTGCGGAACTTCAACTCTGTCTACTCAATTCCCATCCTTGTACGCTTGCTCGTTGAAAAAAAATAATTCAATTAGGCAATGTCTGATTCGGGACGGGAACACGGACTCTTAGAATCTGGGATTTAGGAGGAATTTCAACGATTGGGAACTGGCAAATGTTACATCTCTTTTAGATCTCCTTAATTCAATTCATTTGAGAGAGAACGAGCCAGATAGAAGGGAATGGGTCAAGGCTAAGGATAAGAAGTTCTCTGTTAAGTCATTCTATTATTGTATGCAGCCGGCGGGTGAGGTTTCCTTCTATCCCTCCATTGTTTGGTCCGTTCCTGTTCCTTCAAAAGTGCCCTTCTTTCTTTGGCTTGCCTCGTTGGGAAGAATCCCCACCTTAGATAATTTGATCTATCGAGGGTGGATTACCCCAAATTTCTGCTTTCTTTGCTCTAGGGATGGGGAGTCTATTAATCACATACTTATTCATTGTCCTTTTACTCGAGGTATTTGGATGTTTTTCTTATCCCGTTTTCAGGTGGATTGGGTATTTCCTTCATCTTTTTGGGCGCTTCTGGAGGGTTGGAGTTTAAATATCTTCGATTCTAGAAAGAGGCTTCTTTGGGCTATCCTACCATTCGCAATTGCTTGGGGTCTTTGGAGAGAACGCAACAACAGGGTATTTCATAGCAAGGAGAGCTCGTCTCACACGGTGATATTAGAGATCTTGGGTTTGCTTTTCCTTTGGTCAAAGCTAAGTAAAAACTTTGAGGGAGCATGTTTCCAAGACTTTGTTTTTAATTGGGATAACATTTGTGATGCGTAGTCCCTAGCGGGCTTGTATTTTTTATTTCTTTCTCCTTTTGTAGTTTTGCTTTTCTTGGTGTTTGGGGGCTATCTCAGCCTCCTTTTCTCTTTAAATTTATAAAATTTATATTTATCAAAAAAAAAAGTTAATGGACTCATTAAAAACATGGTTACTTGGTAGCAATATTTTTTGCATACTGCAAAGAAAAAAAAAATTAGATAGAAAGAACCTGATGCTTAGATTTGCAAGGAAGAAACCGTTGCTGAATTGCCTTCCAGTCAGTGTTATATTCCATCAACCCCATTGCTAGTAATCTGGTCAAATGAAAAGAAGTGAATCTTCAAAAACAATTCCAAGGAAATGCAACATGGCAAGATAAATGGAATCGGTAAGCAACCAAGGAAAGCACACATGATACACAAAGGGTTCATAACTAGCACCAATGTAATCTAAATTTTGGGTAACAAACAATATAAATAATTAAAATAAAAAATTCATTTTTCACCCATTAAAAAGAAAAAAAGCCACACGGTACAACTGAAATTGTGGAACTCACTCATCCTCCACATCAGTGAAAAGCACCCGATTTGCAACAGCTGTTGGGGGAGGCTTATGTGGAAATAATGCTGAATTAAATAGTGGATAAAATCTCTGGGCTAACTTGACAATTTTCTTTGGGGCAAGTGCAACTGATTGCTTCTTAGTACTTTCTACAAGTGCAGCGGCCAAAGTCTTCTTAGGTGGCTGGCGAGCAGGCGAAGACGATGGAACTGTACTGGGACCTTGGGCAGTGGTGCTTCTTAAAACCTCAGTATTAGTTTTTTCAGCAGATGAGGGAATACTAGAAAACGGGAAAAGAGGTTCTCTTTCAAAGTGACTCTCGAACATAGAATCCACATGACGTTTTTTATGTTCTTGCACGGCTGTCAAGCAAATTACAAACCAAAAGCATCACAAAAAAATGTCAAACTCAAAAAAGCTTGTAATTGTCAAAGCAAGGACATAACTTTAAATTAAATACATATATGCCACTTACTGGTGGCAACATCAGTCATATATCTTCCAACTAAGCTAAGTGGAGCTATATCAAGAATTGATAGAACAGGACCATTTATCAAAGGCATCCACAAAGAATCCTTAGAAGTCTGAATGGGATCAAGATGTCCACCATGAACATATTCATTATTTCTTCCTTTAGAGGGTGTAGTTTCATTTTGTGGAATAGAAGCCAAAGATGATGGGTAAATGTATGGGGGGCGAAAACAAAAATCAGGATAAGACACTTTTCTCCATGATAATACTTCGTCACGTCTATGAACCACCTCAGAAATCATTCTCTGAGCTTCACCAGCGATGTGTTGACGAGAAGTATCAAGAACACATAAAGAGAATACCTGAATAAGGAGTTGTACGTGCTCATGTATTAAACAATGTAACTGACCGATTTGATGTGGAGTGAACCCATTTACCAGACCAGATTGGGTTATCGAAGGGCAATTAAGAGCGGGATAAGATACCATTTGTGCATTTGGTACACTGGGTAAAAGTGGACGCAATGGCCGGTTGGCTTGTCCCAAGAGCTTTTTTTTACTCCAAACTGAAACTTTTTGGCGTCTATTTTGTCTGGTCTCAGGTCTACGACCTACTCCTCCATATTTCGTAGTAATTTCATCGAGGTCACTATCGAGCGCCTCCTCAATTTCTATCTCAAAGTCTGCATCATTTTCTTCGTCTTCATCATCTACATTTTCGTTTGCCTGTATTGCCTCACCTTCATTATCTACATCCTGTAATACAGATGCAAGAAATCTTCGGTATTCTTGTTCATCGTCAACATTCTGAAGGTCGTCGTCATCATCGGTTTCTTGAAGAAAAGTCTCCAATTCATCAAGTGTAAAATTAGCGAGTGAGTAGTGGGCCCGTGTACGCTTACAAATGGCATCCTCATCATCCAAATCCATGATGAGCTTATTAGAATTTCTTGAATCTGTCAACTCTCCTTTATTAACATCCTCAACAGAATCAATTTGACTGCTTGAGATGTTCTCCGTTTCGGGTTGAGGAGTCCAAGCTGATTTCCTATTGACAGAGACTTGACATTGCATAACAACCTCTTCAGCATCATCTTCGGAATCTTTACTGGTACAGTCCTGCACTTCGTCGGTCAACTTTGACGGTAAATTAGTTTTCTTGCAAACAGAAGAGCTTCCTTGATTGTCCACCAAATCCACACCCAAACCTTCATTTTCAGTGCTCAACTTAGAAGAGGCCTCCGGTGAAGAAGTTTCTTTCAAAAAGGGATTGAAGTCTATATCCTCATCCTCATCCTCCTCCTGTCCTCCATTACTACCTTCGGGCATGTTTGGAGGAGAAGGGATTTTCTGTTGATTGTGATGCTCGACTTCTTTAGACTGTACAATTGAACCTGATGACGACATTCTGAAGAAAGCAAAGACAGTAACAGTAGATGCTTAGGAAACTGTTAGACATCTACAGGTGGTTTGTCTTGGCCACCAACGTGAATTAAACCATAGCCTGAAAGTTAAATCGGTGTCAAAATAAAAAACATAGATTAACTAAAATTCTTGAAGCAATTGAACCATGAACCAATAATATAAATTTGTTACAGATAAATATCATCTTGTTCTGCTAGCCTAGATTCAAATCTTTTGTTATCCACCATATTAATACAGCTACATATATTACAACATGTAATAGAATGTAGAATGCAGAAACTAAACTACTATGAGACATGCGATACGAATATATCATTCAGTTCAATGGCATGTCCTACATATCATGGTAACCTCACCAATGCATTCTGCACTTAGAGCAACTCCAAGAGACTCGTTAGCTGTCAGACTCTCTTTATAAGAAAGAGTGAAACACCACTTTTTCGCATCCAACAGACTTGCTAGATGTCAGAATTAAAGTAACGCGCTCAAAAATTGAGGAGAAGACTCGTTACATGTAGCGAAGTCCTTTGGCTCATTATAAATAAAAAATATAATATAAAATCATTTCCTTAGTTAGATTTCAAAAATTACAAAGGGTCATTGGGCCCGCATGACTTACCACATTGACAATCGAACACAAGATCCTTCAAGATTTTATGGAAAAACTCACATTCACAAAAACAAATTTAAAAATATATATTTTTTGAGCTTGATCCAAGTTGTTGAAATGGACGGCTATCGAAAGACCAAAACTTAAAATTAAAATTCAACAGTGAAAAATAATATATATATATATATATATATATATATATATATATATATATATATATATATATATATATATATATATATATATATCAAAGTTCTTAGAATTTCGTTCTCTGGAAGCCTGTGGCATCGGATCATGTTTTTGGATTCCAAATGTAGGCCACGACTTTTATTAAGATTTGAGTCAATTTTCAACAAATGAAAAATTTGTTGAACTTGTTGGAACACACAAGAAATTTTAGGCTAGCTAAAACAATATTTATTAGATTTTGACAAAATATGCTCTTTATTTCAAGGAGCATTGTTGGAGATGCTCTTTAACAAGTTTCATAAGATTGTTTTTACCAATCAAAAAAAAAAAAAAAAGCAGGTATTAGTGGGGAATGGGAACGGGACTATACGAGATACCTATAGGGCTGTCAACGGATATAAATTGAATCGAATACAAGGGTTTCCGAATTCGAATCCGATTAATTTCTCGAATATCTAATAATATTCGACTCGTTAAAAATAAATAAATAAATAAATATTCATCTTCAAAACAAGTTTTTTTTTTTAAAACCCTTTGAGGAGAAAAATCAAGGTTTAACTGGCTTGATGTTGAAGATGGGAGATTTTGGGGAGAAAAATCAAGGGTTTTGGATTGAGGTTGAAGATGATAGATTATGGCATGAAAATAAAGGGTTTTCTACCTTGACAAAGGATTTGGGGAGAAAAATCAAGGGTTTCCTGTCCTGAGGAGGGATTTAGGGAGAAAAATCAAGGGTTTTCTATGTTGAGGATGAATACGAGGGATTTGGGGAGAAAATCAAGGGTTTCTGACTTGAAGTTGAGATAGAGAAAGAAGACTAACCTGGAGTCGCCAGAGAAGATGACTAGCTGGAGTTGGTGGCTCGTTGCTCATGGCTCTGTTTCCTTGCTCGCAAGCCTATTGGGAACATGATTTCAAATCTCAAAAATTCGTCTCATTCATGGACGAGACCGAGTCATCTCGGATAAATCATCCTAGACTTACAACAAGATAATCAATTTTTATTTTTTTTCAAAAACAAAAACCTTGAAAAAATAACTCAACCATTTACAACTTGTCTTAAGTTTAAATATGACGTCTAATGAGAACTCTGAATTATTCACAATCTCAAACAAAAATAATGAAAATTCATTTGCTATGTACCTAAATTATATGGGATGGGAGTAATTTATTTTAATGTATTTATTGTATGAGATAGTTTATTTTATGGAGTAGGTTAGTTAGATGGTATGTTTAACATGAGATCATTCCTTTATTGGGTTGGAGACTCACCATCTCAAATTGGTGGCTTAGGAGATCCGATCTCCCTCGAACAAAATCATTTTCTGATCTTTCTTTCTATTTTATTATTTTTTGTAATTTGATCAACTAGGCACATAACATCATTTGTCAATTTTCTTTAATTTGAAAAAAATATCTGAAAAAAAATCATAAATCATTCGTAGGTTTTCTTCAAATTAAATCTAAGGGCCCGTATGAATACAGGAGCCACAAGTACTTAGAACATAAGTATTCCCAGAAGTATTTTTTGAAGTACTGTCTGAAATAACTAGATACGTGTTGTACGTTTGGATGCAGGATCTGAGAGGTACTGCCAGAAGTACTTCTCACAGAGTTTTGTGTTTGGAAATTATTCTGGATTATGTTAAAATGACTAGAATGCCCTTATATGTAATAATTATTGTTTTTAACATTATAACTTAACAACTTATGCTCAAAAAAAGTAATAATTACTGTTTTTATTCAATAAAAATATTATAACATCATTTTAACCTCAAAATATACTTATTCTTATTTTTTTTAAATTCGATAGAACCTCCCCTAAATATTGGATATATGAAAAATAAAACCTATATAAAAACATGATAGTTATCATATAATAAAGCATGTATCATCATACATAAAATCATATGTAATAATCACACCAACACATGTAAAATGAAAAGAAAACATCCATCAACAAAATATACATGTGATTGTCATACTAATAAACAAAGATATTCATATAGTAGAAACATACTGAATTTATCCAAAAATATAAATTATTCAGTTAATAGTAACTTCTAAGTCATAAAATTATATAATTATATCACGTCGATCATAAGTTTCTTTTATAGCTTCAGCTATGACTTCTCTCTTACGTTCCATTTCTCTATGTTTTTCATGTTGTGAACATCTCGAAGGTCTAGGCTCAATTATATTCCTAAGGACGACTCCATCTATATAATCTAATTCTTTGTATATAGAAAACTCAACATCTGCCAAAGCTTCCATTCGAATGAAATTGTGCAGTCCCATGCAAGCAATGACGATGTCCCTTTGTGTGTCAATGGAGTATGTGTGCATATCTCTAAAAATTGCCCATCTTTCCTTTAATATCTTAAAACACCTCTCTATAACATTTCGCAATGAGGAATGAGGATGGTTAAATAAGTCTTTCTTTTCCTTCTATCATGCACTCCATCGGAAGTCTTGTAAATGGTAATAAACACCCTTATATTGTGTCATGTACCCATCCATCAATGGATAGTTAGAGTCAATCAAGTAATATTAGCCTATAAAAGAATAATATTTTCATTATTTTACATATATAACGTATAATTGAATGTACTTATAAGTAAAATTTTGAATACCAACCTGACGGAAGGTGAAGAAATCTCGAATTGGGATTATTTATGGTTTTTAAGAACACGTTCGTATCATTTGCTTTTCCCTCCCAACCAACAACTACAAATGTGAAGAACATATCGAAAGAACATACAAACATTACATTTTGCATTATGCCCTTTCGACCTAAATATCGAAGTTGATCCACTATTGAAACTCGTGCCCAATGTGAGAATCGTCAATCACTCCCACACAATCCTTCATATAGTATGAAACTTTATATTAAAGATTAAACATTATAAATTTTTTTTACTTTAACTTAAAATCACCTTAAAGAAAGGTCAGAATCTTTGATTTTTGTGAATTTGTTTCAGAAAACATCTTGAAAAGAAAACAAACTAATATGTGGAAAAAAAAAACTCAATAAATATTTAAAATAAAAAAAATTAATCATGTGTTAAGAGAAAAATATAAATAAAACAATAAGAAACATTCTCTTATAATAATAACCTCAAAAAAATATATTTCACAACAAACTGATTCTGATAGGAATTAAAACTGATAGAAGAAACAAGGCAATGTGTGTCCGATGTAGGACTAACGTCAACATACTCTTGAGATTGTTTAACTCTATGGATTTAGGTGATCCATAGTCAAGTAGAAATTATAATTACAAGAAACAAAAAAGCCTTCAAGATTTTATAAATCACCCATAGATTTTTAGCAAAAGAAAAAAAAAAAAAAAAGAGCTAATAATCTACATCACCCAAACATGCTAACAAACAAAGTAGATCTAAAACACCAGATAATTCATCTCTTCATGTTATTAGAGCAAAGTCAACACTCATACCCCAACTTATTCTCAAACCTTAACTTGGTGAATATGCTGACACTCAACAACACATGCACTTAGAAAATTAGATTAGTAGACATTTTTAGCTCAATTAGAACTTAGGTAAAACATCATACTGGAGCAATGTTATCCGCATGTGCTAATGCGCTAGACATGGTATGTGATTGGGTGCCTGTCAACATCACCCTTCTCAATGTCTTTCAAGGATGTGGTGCTAACCGCAACAAAACTCCAAAACAATCAACCAAAAACATTAGTGCTGGAACGACCAATGCCCGAATAACTAAAATATTATTTGTATTCCAAAATAACCTATATTCCTATAGCGCAGGTCTACATGATGTAACTTAAGGTAATTTGCGTGAAAACTATTGGTAGGAACCAAATCGCAACATGTTGGGTTTGATAGCACTCATCATATAGTTTATTTTCAAATCTTTAAAAAATATAAGAATATGAAACCTAGACACACGAAACTTGTTGCAAAACAAGTTAATTATAGATTGGAGACATACCTCACTTTCAAGTTTGAGGGCCCAAAAAGCGTCACAGTTTACTCTGACTCCACCAATCCCAGCATTATTCACCTAAAACAGAGGTTTCAATTTTCTCATGATACCCATTTTAGAACTAGCAAAGAGATTCTACAAAGAAGTTATGGTTTTCTCAATTTTGTTTTTGCATGATATTCATCTAAAATTCCACAACCCACTTGCAGCAAATTCAAAGGAGGTGTTAAGAGAAAAAATATATAACATAAATCAGGTTTTTTTTTTTTTTAATGATTTAGAGACACAATTAGCTCAATCATTGGAAAAATTCCTAATCTATATGATAAAATATTGCAGAATATAAAAATTCCACGAACAAACAGATTAAAAATATCCGAATTCTAGGGCACTAACTGCAAACTTCTCTAGCAAACTCAAACTTCCACTACTGCAACAAAAACCCCAAAGAAACAAAGAAAAACTCGAACAAAATTCCTAATTTCGATCAGACAAATAACATTTTGTTTTTTTGGTTTGATAAATCTGAAACAACACCAAAAATACCTTGAGGGTTCTGTCGAGGGTTTCAAAGATCAGAAATTTAGGGAGAACTCGCCGCCGCAGTCGCCCGAGGGAGAAGACACTGTCGGAGGGAGAGATATCTGCTCTCCAGGGTTCTGTCGAGCTTCCAAACGAGAGACTCAACTCAAAGACTTTCCGCCATTGATTTGTAGTTGAGAACATTCCTTGATCAACAGATTACCGTGTGTTTTGTTTTCTAAGTAGGAATCAAGATTTTAAACTAATCTTTCTCTTGAAAAAAATAGAGAAGAAAGTGTTGAGAAACATTTTCCTTTAAAACTTAGTAAGATTTTAAGCCTTGCTAAGGGTTGTTGTGCTCAAATGGATAACCACATGAGCAATCAAACACCACAGCCCTCTAAGTTTCGTTGAAAAACTCGTATCCAGAAAACAAAACCTCAAAAAAAAAAAATAAATAACAGAACAATTCTTTGATCTTGATCCTGTATTTTGATATTGGAGTAACGGACGGCTATTGAACTTCCACTTAAATCCCAAACTTAAAATTGATATTCACCAGTGAAAAATAAATTTTTTTTTTAAGTTCATAAAATTTTGTCCTCTACAATCGGATCATGGTTTTGGATGCCACAAAGTGAACCTAAAAATCCTTAGTGATGATGAGATCCTTACTAAGCCTAGTCGAACTCTTTATGTTTATCCAGTTATTTTTCATAGGGCTGGCAACGAATCGATTCAGTGCCAGATCACTACCACTCTTTTACCAATCCGATCCGACCCAATCGAATTAATGAATATGCAAAACAAATTCAATCCATTTCATTCATCCTTAATCTGAAATCGATTCGATCCGAACACATGCCTTATTTTCAAGCTATCAATGTTCATAAAAAATTTAAAATATAAAATCATATAAATTTTTTAAAAATCCACTTTTCAACTACAAATATGGAGGGAAACCAAAAAGACTTTAAAATGTGTTATCTATATGTATCTTTATGAAACTAAGAATAATACAAAAAATTATAAAAATATGTTCGGATCGAATTTTTTTTTCAAAACGGATCGGGGTATATCCAAATCTGATTTGAAATCGTATCGGATCTAAGATTTCAATCCGAATCCGATCCAAAAACCAAAATTTTCATGTTTTTCGGATTGGATCAATTCAGACATCAGGTATATTTCAAATCATTGCCAGCACTAATTTTCCATATAGAACGTGTAGATATGTGATCCTCGATTATGAGTACCACATCTATTAATGATTGGAGTCATCACCATTCATATTGTAAGAGGATGTGCATGGTCACCCGATGTACATTTTTTGGTAGAGTAACATTTTAACGTTTAGTGACTCACGATGGATAAGGTACTAATCAAACCTTGAGATTGGGGTAAGCAGCTCGTTTGGAAAAAAGGAAAGGTATTAGGCACCCTTTTCTTCCCGTCAAGTGACAGTAACCTCAAAGAACTCGAACATTTTTTAATAAAATTACAAACAAAATAAAGTACCACGTGTCAGTGACTTGTACCCTAAGTAGGGATTTATTTTCGACTTGATTATAGGATCATTCCATTGATGGAAATGATCCTTATAAACCTTTGCCTTGGGGACTACATGCGATTTGGAGAAATGTTGGCTATGGTTACAGATCCATTCTCATGAGTTGAGAAGGATCCGAATTTCGGTTGCATCAAAAATAATTTGGGGATTAAAATCAGTTTTGTTTTTAAAATGGATTATAACCCCTATACTTTCAACCGAACTAAAGTCCGTTCTACCAAGATAGGGGAGGGGGATCATTGCATCTTAGAGATTTTCTAAAATACAAATTAAAGAGAGGAAGGGGATAACAAAAGAGGGAAGTGGAGAGGGTAGAAAGAGAAAGAGGGGGGTTTCTTTGAACCCACCTTGAAACTTCAATCTTCTTTTCTTCTTCTTAAATTTTTCTTGAGTCTTTAATGATTTATGATAATGAAATTCCTTTTTTAGAAGATAATGTGAGAGAATAGTGAAGAGAAGAGTAGAGTTGAATTGGGTTCATTTTTTCTTTTTAGTGTGAGACTTGGGGTAAGACTTGGTAACCATATTTGGAAGGGGATGGGGGGTATTTATAGGTGTTGGGATGATATTTTAGGGATATAATAGGATGAATTATTGGGAGAGTAGAGAATAACATATGTTTTAAAGGTGAGGGATATGAAATTTATGGTTAGAATGATGATAGTTATGTAATGAAGGTAAGTGGGTTGTATTTTGAACCAAATGGTTTGGATCTTACCCAATCCATTTGGGTAGAGTGTTTGGTGAGATGAGATGAGTAATGTGAGATAGAGAGAATGAGGGTGTAAGGTGTTAGGTGTTTGATTGAGTTTGGATTGATTGAAGAAGTGAGGTATTTAGATTAGGAGAATGGGTTGTATAAGGGGTTAGGTGTTTGGGATTTTGAAAGGGTTGAGGAGATGATGATATGTGGCAAAAGAAAAAGGAGAGATGGATTGATTAGATGAGTTGATTGGTGAAAACGAGTGTTAGATTGGATATGAGGGGTGTATGTTTGGTTTTTAGAAATGGGTTTGTAAGTGATGATGAGAGGAGGTGTGGGTTGTGATGTGAGTTGGTAGAGTGTTTAGAGAAAGATGATGAGTTAGGGTATGGGTTGTGATGTGGGTGGTTGGTTGTGTTAGAGAATGGTGAGGTGGGTAGGTTAGGGAAGGGTATGGGTTGAGGTGATTTTTGGAAAGAAGTGATGTGGGTAGATGGATGGTTAGAGAAAAGTGATGGGGGTAGGTAGTTGGATGAGGGAGGTGAAAGGGGAGGATGACATGTGTCATTTTTTTATGATAAAACGGTGATTGGTTGTTGTGGGTTGTGGTTAATGGGTTATGGGTTATGGATTGGAGGTGGATTGTATATGGATAATGATATTATGGGCTTGAGTATATTGAGCTTGGGTTTTAGGAAGATTGTAGGTTATTTTAGATTGGATAGGGTTTGTTTTGAATTGGATTTTTGAGGGTGGGTATGTTTTAGGTTTTAGGTGGTGTGGGATTCGATTTAGGTTAGGAGATAAGGTGAGAAATTAATTTTGGAGGGTTAAAAGTTTATGTGCCTTAGGTGGGTTTAGGGTTTTTTCCGGATTCGGAGGTGGAGCGGTGAGGGTTATGGAAGATGGTGGGTATCCCAAGTTTCTTTTTAACTTTATTCATCTTTTTAGGAGTTTTGGAAATCATTAGATTGGTCAAAATGTCACGTGTTGACAAATTGGGCTTTTTAGGCCCGTTGGCAAGTTTCATTAGAAATCTGGTATTTTTGATTTTGGGAGCGGAGCGGTGACGGTAGGGGTACACCAAATCTTTTTGGTTAGGCCCACTAGACCATTAGGGGGTCTTAAGAACCTCAGTTCGATCAAAATGTTTTTTTTTTTTTTATGATTTGGGCCTTTAATGCCCGTTGGCAACCTTTATTGAAAAATTGTTATTTTTGGGCCCTTTCGAGTAGCAGTCCGTTCAAATTGGGGTGTCTACAGAATGATTCATCTTGTTTATCTTGTCCGAGATATTGTGATTATCTAACAATTTAATGTGATGTTATTTCAAACCAGAAATCCAGATCGTTCACGAATGAGATCGAGATAACTCGTACGAGATTCAAAACCATGATTGAGAATGGAGAAGAGAGAAAATACAGGAGGAAACCAAATAAAAAATAAAAAGTAATTTTTATTATACAAAAATTATAAATACATATTATTTATATTACTATTCGAATTGAATTTTATCGGATTCAAATATGATATATACGAATACAAATTCAAATTGGATTCAAATTTTTGACTATCCATTGGTAGGCCTATTTTTATCTCCATCTGGTATTTCATCCCATCTAAGCCGTCTCGCCAACACAACAAGTTGACTCATCCAAATCATCTCATTCACTCAAGATAATCATTTTAACTTATTAAATATTTATACGCGAATAATTATAAATTATTGGTACAAACCATGGGGAATATTTTTAGTAAAGCACTAAAGGATGACATGTGGTATTTCGAAGTTCAGAAAGAATCCAAGGTTTCCGAGCCTTAGTAGTCGAGTCTGAGTGAACAAAGATTCTCAGATGAGTCAAATTATATCTCTGGTAGGTCTAGACCTCGGATGAGTCAGATTATATCTCTAGTAGGTCTGGATCTTAGATGGTCGGACAAAGAAAACATGGAAGTATGATTGGGTGGATTGATCAATCAAATCCTTAAAAATCAGGGATGTGGTAGGAACAAATGTGAAAAATCTCGATTAAAGGGGAAACCCCTAAATAGAAGGGCTGAATGGGTATGAAATCTTGACTAGACACATTCCTAGTCAAGATCCACCTACTAACAATGGTTAATAGTAGAATTGGTAAGAGAATCGAAGGGAATTCTAAGGTTTCACCTCTATAAATGGGTAGAGATAACAAAATGTATGCATTGGACCCCCTTAAACTATTATTCAACTATTCTCTCGAAAGCATCTCACTTGGACATTAGAGGGGTTGTGTTGCAAGCACACCTGGGAGTTCAAGATGTGGAAATTTCTAATGATCATCACAATCCTAAGGTAGTGCAAGTTTTTGCATTTACACAAACTAAGTTAGACTAGAAAATTATTAATCAAAATATCATATTTTTAATTCAAGAAATAAATATTTAAATTATAAAAATTATTATTTTAATAAAAAAAATTAGTTGGCATCATTGAGATTTCATAAATATCATTTGAGTCATCTCGGGCTCCATCCCATATGTGAGACCATGAACTACATTCACTTAGTAAGACATACACCCCACGTTTTGGTGAATATTTGAGACATCCTATTTTTCAAAGAGAAAACCTTTTCTTACTTGGTAAGATTCTAAGCCTTGGTAAGGGTGGTTTTGCTCAAAGGGATTACCACATTAGCAATCCAACATCACAACAATCCTCTAGATTTCATGGAAAAATTGGGATAAAAAAATATTTCTTTTGAGCTTGATCCAAGGTTTTGAAAATTGATGGCCACTGAACTTCCATCTAACTCCCAAACATTAAATTAAAATTCAATGGTGAAAAATACTTTTTTTGAAAATTTTCTTTTTCAAAGTTCATAGAATTTTGTCCTCTACAACCCTGAAGCATAGGATCATGCTTTTGTATGCCACAAGTTGAGCCCAAGGACCCTTACTAGGGGTGAAATCTTTACTAACTTAGTAAGGCTAGTCAGACTCTTTCAATTGATAATGTGGGTCTTTTGACATCATTCATCTACCATGGACTAAAGAAAATATCCTAAATGCCTTCACTTGAACCTCAAGCCATTTCCATACTTTTTTTTATACAAAACTAATCATCTTCAACATGTTAGTAAAATATTTTTGATTTATTCATACCCATTCAATCCATCATTTTCAACCTTGCCTTACGTCATTGTCAAAAGCCCTTAATTTTTTAAATCGAAAATTTCATGATTTGCTACTTCTCAAAAAATATCATTTTGTTCTTGAGGTATGGAGGTTGAAAAATATATAATCTTAATGTTTACAGCAAGGATAAAATAATTTTTACCCAAGAGGTTGAAGATGACTGGCTTTAGGAAGGAAAAATCTATGCTTTTGTTCATCTTTTTAGATTTTGATAGAAATTTCGACGTTGATTTATTGTCGAGCACGTTATTTTCATTTCAGTGTTAGGGTTAATAAACCATTGTGGAAGCACCATCGATCCGCGGCTTACAGATCTGTTTTTTGGTGTTTGGGAGTCGCCACCTAGTTTTACTGAATCATAACTCTAAATAGATAAATAATACTAATCTACGAAAAAAAAACTACGGGTTCGGGGATCATGTTACGGGATTGAAAGGTGTTAGGCACCAATCCCGATCGACAAATGCCGATCTCTACTTTTTTCAAAAATTACATTACTAAAAAATGACCTAAACAATAAATAAATAAAAAAAACTAGTTTACCTGATGATTACGACGGTTGATTCCCTCAGAACTGGTAGAATGTGTTCCTCGTATGAGTTTTCTTACTTGTGTTTCCTTCACCAGATCCGCTTTCGATCTCTAAGATGAGGTATTCTCCCCTAGATCTGAGAATTTTCTAATTTTTTGGATGTTTTGAGGGTTTCTAAGTGTTTTTTTTAGCAAAAAAATGGGTTGGGTGTTAAATAAAGACTTGAGACTTTAGATTTAGGATTTTGGAAAGGTTGGGGAGAGTTTTTGGCCTCTTTTTCCTAAGATTTTTTTTGACATGCGAGATTAGGTTGTGGATGCTCATTTTTATAGAGTTTAGGGTTTAATTAGGATTGTGGAATTTTTTAGTTTGACTAGGTCTCTTTAAGTTGTTTAATTAGAGTTTTGAATTAGGATTTTAATTCTTACGTACAATGAAAGAATATTTTTTTAATTTTTTGAAGAACCCCCTAATTATATTTTTAATTCTTTGGGACCCCAGATGGAATGGTCTTTTAATAAAATATTATGTGAGCCCCATTTAAATAAATGGGCCACCACTTAAAATTTGGCCCGTGGACTTAATTAATTAGTTTTATTTGTTCAAATTTTTAATTTAATTTTTTAAGATTTTACTTTACATTAATTAATATTTTAATTATTAATTTCAAAATTTTAAACTTTTAGGATTGGAAAATTATTGTTTTACCCTAAAAGAAGACTTTTGAGTTGAGAGGTTATTTTTCGATGTTTTGGAATGTTTTTTGTAAGGAATTCGATGGGAATATCGGTTTACTTATGAGTTTTTTGTATGAAATGATCGTAGACCCTATGAGGGACATTTTTGTAATTTTGTCAAATTTGGTAAAACTTGGTGAAACATTTTATTTGATTTTTATTTATTTTTTATCTATTCAAAATAATTTTTTTAATCGTAATGTAGCTCTAAGGATGTTTTGATGTTAGGGGTATTTTGATAATTTGGTCATTTTTTCTCATTAAGCTTCTTTTTGTCTCAAAATGATGATTTCTTTGGGTCATATTTTCGTAGCGTGATTTCTAAAATTTTGCTTGCTTGAAATAACTCATCTGAATTTCTGTAACATATTTAGTAACAAATACAAAACATTGGAATATTCATCTATCATTGGGAACTGTCGCAATCGGGTTGACGAGTTGATTAATTTAGTGAGTGCAAAAATGAGGTGTCTACACATTGAGCTAGGAGTTTGTGATCGAAGGAAGCGTTGAGCTCGACAACTTAATAATGTGTTTATCTCATGATCCCAAGTGAAAACCTTGATGGGTTATTGAAATTATCATAAAAGTGCCTTGATCAGTGGGTGTGAATCTAGTTTTGGGAGTTACCACCCAATTTTACAGTCTAGAAAGTGAAATGACTCTAAGGGTATGTTTGATTGCATGGGAAGTGACTTTCTATGGAATTTGAAATCCATGAAAAAATAGAGGTGGAAAATAGGTAGGGTTGGAAAATCAAATTCCATTGTTTGATTTACTTGGATAAAATATGGAAAAAAATATGAGAAAAAAGAAGAAGAGAAGATGAGGAGGAAGAAGGAGGGGGAGGATGTGGCGGCGACGGAGGCAATGGTGGCGGTGGAGGTAAGTGAGGAAGAAGAAGGGATAACATGATGGTGATGGTGGCGGTGATGAGGTAAGTGAAGAAGAAGATGATGAGGAAGATGGGGGGACAACGTGGTGGTGGTGGTGACGAAGGAGGTGAGGGATGGAAAAGAAGAGAAAGAGAGAGAGTGAGAGAGAAAAGGTGGCCAAGATGGTGATGATAAACACGGAGACGATGACGACGGCGACAAGGACGGTGATGACGATAACGACGAGGTTAGTGTAATGGTGGTGGTGGTGGTAGGAAAGAAGAAGATATGAGTGGGGAAGAATTGGGGATGGAAAATATGAGTGGATTTCACTTTCCCACCCATATGGGTAGGAAAGTGAAATCCATGTTTTGGTGGACTTTTTGATGGGGGTGGAAAATGAATTTCCATCTCCATGTGCAATCAAACACTTGAAAAATGTCATTTTCCATGGAAATTGATTTTCCACTTTCTTTTTCATGTGCAATCAAACATACCCTAAATAGATAAAAATACAAATCTACGAAGAGATTATGGGTGCGAAGACCAGGTTATGAGATTGAAAGGTGCTCTACACCAATCTCACCTGACGAAAGTTGGTTTCTACTACTCTCAAAAATTTATATTGCAAAAATGACATAAATCTATAATAAAGATAAAAAAATTACCTATTTTACCTTGGTAATTGTGACGATGGGTTATCTCCGATACTAGTAGTGAGCATTCCTTATGTGAATCTTCTCGATTTGTATCCACTTCTAGATGTGCTCCCGAATTTTGAGATGAGAAATTTTTTTCTAGACCTGAATTTTTTCTAGCTTTTCTAAGTGTTTATAGGATTTCTAAGTGTTTTCTAGGTTGAAAATCAAGTCTTGATATTGAATCGGGATTTCAAATTTAGGATTTTATGAGAGTTGTGGAGAGTTTTTTCCCTATGTTTTCTAGGGTTTCTCCAGACTTGTGAGTTTTGTGGTTTAGTTGTCTTTTTAAAGAGATTTTTTTATAGGGATAAAGTATATCTGTAACTTATCATCAAATGGTTTTAGATAAGATTCAAGTTATTTTTATTTGGATTTGATTAATTGACTTACGTAGAATGAATTTTTTAGTTTTTGAAAAACCCCCCTATGGAGGGTTTTTTACTTAAATGCTAGGTAGGCCCCATTTGATAAATGGGCCACCAATTAAAATTGGGCCCCTGAGCTTAATTAATTGTATTTATTTGTTTAAAAATTTTAATTTTATTTATTAAGATTTCAGTTTACATTTATTAAGATTTTTAATTATTAATTTTAGATTTTCATATTATAAAGTTGGAAAATTACAATTTTGCCTTCAAAGAGGACTTTTGCATTAGGAGGTCATTTTTTAACATTTTGGGATGTTTAATAATCAATTTTTAGAAAGAAATTCATTGGAAATGTCGATTTGTCTTATTTATGACTTTTTATCGTAAAATGGATATGGACCCTACAATGGGCATTTTGGTAATTTTATCATTTTTTGTGAAAATTGGCGAAATAATTTATTTGGTTCAAGTTGTTATTTTTACGTATTCAAAAGTGTTGTCTAAAGCTTAATATGGTCTATAGGGGTGTTTTGGCGTTAGGTATTTTGATAATTTGGTCATTTTTGACAATTTTTCTCGTAAAACTTCTTTTAGTCTTGTAGATACGTGATTTCGTCATTACGACGGCCACATCTACTAAGGTTAGCAGTCGCCACCATTCATATTATAAGTGGGTGTGAATGGTCACCCGATGTGCATTTTTTGAAAAAATTGTCATTTTGGTATTTAGTGACTCTCGATGGATAAAGTACGGATCAAATCTTGAGATTCGAGGTAAGTGGCTCGGTTGGAGAAAAAGGAAGGTGTTAGGCACCATTTTCTCCCCATCAAGTAGCGGTAACCTCAATTCAACTCGGTCATTTTAATCGAAAATATAAGACAAAATGAAGTGACACGTGTTGTGTATTTGTACCCTAAATAGGGGTTTACTTTCGGCTCGATCATAGGATCATCCCATTGATGGAGATGATCCTTATGGATCATTAGCTTTGAGATCCATTCATCCTAAGTCATCTAAAATAAAATGAAGAGGAGAGGGGATAATAGAAGAGGGAAGATGAGAGGGTAGAGAGAGAGAGAGAGGGGGGGGTTGCCTTGAACCCACCTTGAAGCTTTAAAGTTTTCTTTTCTTTTCTTTCCTTCCTTCCTTCTCCTTCTTTGAGTTTTCTTGAGTCCTTAGTAGAATATGAGAGTATGAGAATGGGAAGAGGTGATTAGAGAGAGTAGGAATTTTCTTTTTTAGTGAGACTTGGTGTGAAGTTAATAAGAGATGATTGGTAGACTTGGTGAGAATTGGTGATAGTTGTTAGTAGTGAGAGTTGGAGATTTTTTTTTGGGAAGAGGAGGAGGGTATTTATAGATGTTGGGGGTTATTTTAGGGATATAATTGGGTGAAATGAAGAGAAGTGATAGAATGGTGTGGGTTTAAGAGAAAGGTAGGGTAAATTAGAGATGATTGAAGGACATTTGTGTAAGAAGGGTAAATGGGTTGTTTTACAACCAAAATGGGTTGGATCTTTCAATCCATTTGGGTTGAGTATTAGATGGAATAAAATAAATGAGAGTGGTTGAGAGGATGGGATTGTGTAAGAGAGTAATTAATTGGTGAAGTGAGTTGAAGGGATGTGATTTTAATTAAAAGAAGGGTTGTGTAAGAGAGTGGTTGATGATATTTTAGGAGGGTGTGGGAGATGATGCCATATGTTAAAATGGGTGAAAATGAAGGATTGAGATGAATTGATGGGAGAGTATGAGTGTTTGATTTGAGAGGAGGGGGTGTGGGTTTAGATTGTAGGTATGGGTTTTGTAGGGAATGATGATGGTAGATTAGGGGGAGGTATAAGTTAGGGGTGTGGGTGGATTAGATTTTTTTAAAGAAAAAGGTGATGGGTTGATGTGGGTAGATTAGGGGTAGGTATAGGTTAAGGGTGTGGGTAGATGATGTTTAGAGAAATGGTGATAGGATAGGTTGGGGATGAGGGAGGTGAGTTGGGGTGGTGATATGTGTCCCACCTTGATGATTGTGGTGATTGGTTATGATGTTGGGTTGGACTGAGAATTGGGCTTAGGTAATGAGTTGGGTTTGGGTAGAGTGCTGGGTAGATATAGTGTTGGATTGGGCTTAGGGGCATTGGGCTTGGGTTTTAGGAAAGGTTTTGGATTTTAGGAATTAGTTGGGATAATTTTGGATTTGATTATGAGGTTTAGGTTGGTTTTAGATTTTAGGTGATGTGGGCTTAAGTTTAGGTTAGGGGGGAAGGTGAGAAATTGATTTTGGAAGATTAAGGGTTTATGGGCTTAGGGTATTTTTGGATTTAGAAGTGGAATGGTGGAGGGTAGAGGAGGTGGTAGGCGTCCCAAGTCTCTTTTTTAATTTTATTCATTTTTTTGAGGTTTTGAAAATCATTGGTTTGATCAAAATGCCACGTGTTGGCAAATCGGACTTTTTAGGCCCGTTGGTGAACTTTATTGAAAATCGAGTATTTCTTGATATAAGAGAGGAGCAGTGAAGGTTGGAAAAGTGTAACGTATGTTAAATCCCTTTGATGGGCCCACCAAACTATTAGAAGGTCTCAGGGGCCTCGATTCGATCAAAATGCCATATTTCGATTGATTTGGACCTTTAAGGCCCGTTGGCAATTTTTATTGAAAAATCTGTATTTTTGGGCCCTTTCAAGTATGGGCCCGTTCAAATTGTGGTGTCTACAGCTGCCCTTCTTTGCAGGAATTACGTGCAAAGAACTGCAAAGAATAGACTAAACCCCTATTTGCACGGGCAAGAGAACTTTGTAAAAACACGACTTCGAATTTCGATTAAATCGATGGTTTTTGTAGAAAATGACTACTCAAGCACGGGGTCTGACAGAGTTTTAGCCTTATTAATTCCTTGATCTCGATGGCGCAAAGCTCGTGTGAGATCTCGGATTTGATGAAAGTTTGATGAGTTTTGAAATTTAGATATTTTTTTGTCGTGTTTTAACAAATCAGAGTTGAGTGCAACTCGAAAGGATTTTTGAGATTTTTTGATTTTTTGATTTTTTTTTTATCCAAGAAGGAGTTTTGTTGTTAGAGTCGAATCAACCAAGATCTAAAGGCAGGAGGGCTACATAGTCTGAGTCGCCCCCATTTAAAGCCGCATTCATCGCAACAATATCAACAAGAGCATAGACTACGAACGAGCCTGTTGCATCGGTGCTACTCTTTTGCAATATCAACATACTCTTTCACACTTCTTAATTCATTATCACACCAATATCTTTAGCTGGCATGTTACTAACCATAACACTTGCAAGGCGTTCGCACTGTCGATCTAAGGTAGTAACCCATCGCTTTGCTCCAAATCCAAGGTCAGAGTTAACTAGTATTCTACATATACTGTGAACTGCTTTGCCATCCACTTCTACATGTTCGACCCATATGACCTTGAAGTAATCATTTGGCATTTCTTGGATTAAACCGCCTGATGACCTTCTTCGATATCTCAATATCGGGCTAGGACACAAATGATCCAAAGAAACATCGACCACCACCCAAATCCCCTCGGCATGTTGTTTACAATACCTTACAAAGAAACTCTCTCAAGTCGAAATCAGAGGTGAAGGGACTTGAAATTCTGCTGTCATCACTTGAAGGGCTCCATTGTAGTTTTCTGCTACGCCTGTTGATACGACCTCAAGAGTCATTACTCTTGAAACAATGCTAGAAAACACGGTGGATTACTGATTCACATTCATAAGGATCTCAACAAGGTTAATGTGATTCATGATAATAACAGTCGTTTCTCGAGAAGCTTCTGATTTCAATCCAAATGGTTTTGGCCCAATTCCCCCTCAGGAATGTTTGCATGTACTCATCTTCACTTAGAATCTCATAAGCATCGTCAAGGCCACGCATCCATAGGGGTTCCCCTAGTTGGGCTATTCTTATAAACTCTTCCATTGCTGCAACTGCGAATTCGATGATCAATGGTTTATCTGCCTCAGTAGGCCCAGAGAGTGATCTCAGGAGGGGCTTGCTTGGGGTCCCTGCTTCGATGCCTTCGTGTCTTGTCTAGTGAGTCGTGATGCTTCGGACACTGAAAAAGTGATGGTGAGTCAGGCTGCCCGGATCCGTGCTTTGGAGGAACGCCTTGACTCTTTTTTCATGATGTTTGATTGACTGCGTTGTATTAACTCTTTTTGTATTTTCTTTTCATTATTTGAATGTATGCAAAATTTTGAAAGATTAATGCAAAGAAAATAGGTTTTATACTTACTTGGCCTCAGGTGTATCTAATACTTTGAAAACTTGAAGTTTGAATAAATCCTAGAATCTTCATCATCGGTCAAAATATTAGTTTTTTCTTTTTGAAATTTTATGAAATATCTTTATCAAATGAGTACGATAAATTCAGAGTTTGTAAAATCTTTGGTTACGACGATCTTGGTGTTTTTGCCAATCACAGAGGATATAAACGTCAATTACTCTTTTGATTCCTTTAGAGTCATTCCCAGTGCCCTGGTATTGGAAGACTATTACATGTTTGGGTCTCGGGATTTTGGAAAGATTTTCCCGTTCACAGTTTATACTCTTACGGGCTAGGAGTTATTTTTTTTTATTAACCTTTATTGCCCATGATGCCAATTACGATTTTCATCAGATCCAATTTTCACATTTTTACGCATCGACATCCTTTTTGGGATTTTCATCGTACTGGTGGCTTTGATCTTGCCATAGTTTGATTCTTTTACTCATAGCGCCCTTTTAGGTTTTCACTATGCCCTTTCAGATTATGCTTGTATTTTTTTTTTCATTACAATTCTGCTCGGAGTCTCTGTGTCTTTGTGGCTTGGTGACTCAAGTTGAGCTGTGAGATCGACGATTCTACTCTTGTAGTAGTACTCTTTCTTGAGTAATAGATCTAGATTCTCCTCTCGAGTTCGCTGGTGACTATTCGTGGTTCGGCAACTCAAGTTGAGCTACGAGATCGGCTACTCTACACTTCAAGTACTTTTTTTTTTCGAATATCCGATTTGGATTCCCCTCTCGAGTCTTCCAACGACTAACAAGACTTTGAGGTCCGGACCAAGTCGCAAGATCATTGGTGCTGCCACTGTCATTATGTTGTCCTAGAACATTCCCTGATCAAAAAGACTTTAAGTAAGACGAAACGTTGGCTTAGGCTTATGGTAGTGGAAGGTTACAAAAATGTTATAGTAGGTTTGTCTAGAGTGGTTTAAGACATGGGGCTCGATTATTTTTATTTCGAAAAGGTAATCTGTATTTCGAAAAGGAGATTTGGGTCGAGCTCAGATCAAGTGTCCAATTTTTTTACTTTTTTGATTTTTTTGTTTTTTTAGCTATTCACAGTTTATCCTCATGCGGGCCAGGAGTAGTTGGATGCTTTGTTCATTTTGCTGATTTTCTCCTATTCTATTTTTTTTTGTCTTGCCTCAGTCTTAGGTTAAGAAATGAACGTGATGGCTCAAAAGGGTTGACTAGGGTGTGATAGTTTGTTTACGATAGCAAAAATGGCCTTTCGTCGTCTCAGGATCAGATCTTAAGCGTAATATTTCTTAATAGTGTCAGCATTGATCCGTTGCGGGAAGACTTGTCCGTCCATTTCTGTGAGAATTATAGCTCCTCCTGTTATCACCTTCTGCACAATGAATGGTCCTTCATAGTTTGGTCTAAACTTTCCTCTGGCATCTTCTTGGATTGGCAGAATCTTCTTTAAGACCAGGTCTCCTGACAAGAAATCCCTAGGCTTAACTTTCTTGTTATAGGCACGAGCTATTCGTCGTTGATAGATCTGTCCATGGTAAATGGTTGCAAGGCGTTTCTCTTCAATCAGATTTAGTTGATCAAACCGAGCTTGAATCCACTCAGTTTCATCTAACTCTACTTCTTTTAAGATTCAAAGGGAAGGGATCTCGACCTCTACAGGTAAAACTGCTTCCATTCCATAGACCAGTGAATACGGAGTTGCCCCAGTCGAAGTCCTGAATGAGGTTCGATAGGCGTGGAGTGCAAAAGGCAACATGTCGTGCCAATCTTTGTACGTAACTGTCATCTTCTCGATTATTTTCTTGATGTTCTTGTTAGCTGCCTCGACTGCTCCATTCATCTTAGGTCTGTAGGGTACAGAGTTGTGATGAGTGATTTGAAAGTCTTCATACATTTTGATCATATCTTTGTTCTTGAAGTTCTTGGCATTGTCAGTTACCAATCCGCTTGGAAGTCCATACCGGCAAATGATGTTATTCTTGACAAACTTCATGACGTTGCTCTTAGTGGACATTGGCATATGAAGTCGCTTCTTACCCACTTGGTGAAGTAATCGATAGCAACAAGGAAAAAGATGCCGTGTTTGCAGCTTTTGGCGAGATCTGCCTCAATGACGTCCAGCCCCAGAGTGAGAAAGGCCAATGAGTGGGCCATATTATGTAGTTCTGAAGGTGGGGCATTGATCTTGTTGGCGTAGATCTGACATAGATGGCCTTTGTGGACATGTTGATAGTAGTCACTCTCCATTGTAGTCCAGTAATATCCCATTCTCATGATTTTCTTGGCCAGCATATGACCATTCATGTACGGCCCACAGACTCCCCCATGTACAGTTTCAATTAGTCGTTTTGCTTTTGTTTCTGCCACACACCTGAGTAAGATCTCATGGTGTGACTTCTTGTACTGAATACCGTTGCTCAAGAAAAATTGCCCTGCTAGCTTCTGAATGGTCCTTCGATTATTTGGCATTGCATCTGAGGGGAGGGTTCGATCTTCAAGATATGCCTTGATGTCAGAATACCATGGTTTTTCTTCAGATTCTTCTACTTCGACGGGTAAGCAATAGGTTGGCTCATCTTGAATTCCAATCTTAATAGGGTCGATGATTAGGTCTTCCGCGATACTGATCATAGAAGCAAGTGTAGCTAGTGCATCTGCAAACTGATTCTTAGCTCTCGGCATGTACGTGAATGAAATCTTATCAAAACGCGATCTTAGTTCTTCCAGATACTCGTGGTAAGGGACCAGTCTCTACTCTCGGGTCTTCCATTCTCTAGTCGTCTGATAAACTATTAAGCTTGAATCTCCGAAAACATCGATCTCATCTACCTCGAGATCCAGTGCTGCTTTCAACCCTGCTATGCATGCTTCGTATTCAGCCTCGTTGTTAGAACATTGGAATTTCAATCTGATTGCAATTGGTACGTGGGATCCATCTGGCTTGATCAAAACTGCCCCTATTCTGTTTCCTTTCTGATTGGCTACTCCGTCGAAGTACATTTCAAAACTACCCATATTCCGTTTCTTTTCTGATTGGCTGTTCCGTCAAAGTACATTTTCCAACCTGGCTCCTCATCATCGTCTTCAACCTTAGTGATCAGTATGGCTTCATCAGGAAAGTTCATTTTTAATGGCTCGTAGTCAGGCAACAGGTGTTCGGCTAGGTGGTCGACGATTGCTTGCCCTTTGATGGCTTTTTGAGTGACATAGGTGATGTCAAACTCAGATAACAATAGTTGACATTTTGCAGTGCGTCCTGTTAATACTGATTTCTCGAATAGGTATTTCAGGGGGTCTATCTTGGCGATTAGTATAGTCGAGTAACTCAGCAAATAGTGATATAGTCATTGAGATGCCCAGTCTTTTCTTGGTCTTCTTCCGTCATTTTTATCTGATTATATCCTGAGAAGCCGTCCATGAATGAGAATATGTCGTGCCCTGCTGTACTATCGACTAGAGTGTCGATGTGTGGTAGTGGAAAATCATCCTTAGAACTGATTTTGTTCAAGTCTCGATAGTCAACACACATGTGTACCTTCCCATCTTTCTTGGGTACTGGGACGACATTAGCCAATCATTCTAGGTACGTAGAGACTGCAAGAAACCCTGCTTCGAACTATTTCATGACCTCATCTTTAACCTTGAGGATCCATTCGGGCTTTAGTCTTCTCAGTTTTTGCTTGATTGGTTTACTTCCGGAGGTAATTGGTAGCTTGTGTATAACAAGATCTATGTCCAATCCCGGCATATCTCTGTACGACCATACAAATACATCTTGATACTTCCGTAAGAGTTTGATCATTTCTTCCTTTTGTTGCGACATTAATAAGGCTCCGATCTTGACAATTCGTGGGTCTTCTTCGGTACCAAGATTGATTGAATCTGTATCCTCAATGTTTGGCTGAACAACTTTCTCGTGACGTTCTACAAAGTCTTTGATTTTTTTAGGCGGGTACTTCATTTCGTCCTCAGACTCTTCTTCGATCCCCATGAGGTCAAAGTCGAGTTCAAGATAAAAATCATACTCGTCCCTTTCAAATTCTGTTTTATCTAGATACTCATTTGATTGAGACAGATCTTTTGAAAACTCTTTTTTTGGCTTTTGAAAAATATATTTTTTTTTACAATTTTGAAAGCTTTTTGATTTTTTTGTCTTTTGAGAAATTTTTGATTTTTTTGCTTTTTGAGGAATATTTATTTTTTTGTTATTTTTTGAATACCTGAAATAAGACGAACAATCATGCAAATTCATTATAAAGAATAGATGTAGATAGCCCCTCAAAACAGTGATCCTCGGGCAAATTGATGTTGCCTAACGGCCTTTTTTTTTAGGCTATGGTAGCCTCAAGGGTTAAAGGGAATTCTTCCCAATTGTTTAGAGCTTCCCCTTCTCTGAGGGGGCGAATGAGATGAGTAAGTGATTTGTTGGATGATTTGATTGGTGGTTTGGAGATGACCATGATCTCCGATTGATTGTTGTCAGATTGGGGCATAGTCCCTCCCAAGCTTGGTGGGATGACGACTAATGCCCAGTTGATGCTAGTGGGGAAGGGTGAGTCTTCCTTTTGGTTGGTAGTGATCCCCATGTTGGTGGATTCTGGAGTCGTTTCTGATAGACTTTCATCGGAATCCCCATTGAATATAACATCAATACCTTCTATGAAGGATGATTGAGTTGGTGGTGGTTCTGATAAGCTGTCGGGTCTGATATGTGATTTTGGGAAGCTAACACTGATATGTGGAACTCTGCCTAGATTCTAGACATTCGGTTCACGGTTTTGCCTTCTCGCTAATCGAAGCTCTTTTTTTCTTATCATTCATTTCTGTAATATCCCTTTTTGTGGGCCTAAACCCCATACCAAAATAAGGATCGTGCTTTTTCGCTTCGACCGGTGTAGCTCTCCCTCTTTCTCCCAGCCCCAACCCTTGCCTGGGTCGGTAACCTGCCTATTTCATAAGCCGACCAACCATCAGATTTGTTCTTGATAGCTTTGCCTTTACCTTCTCTTGCCCCTTCTAAATATGATTGACAGCAGCGAATTGATAAGAGTGATAGAGTGCTTTGTCTTTCATCATCTCTATATCGATAAATGGCACGTCCGGAGCTCGGCCAGTCGGGATTAAGTTCTCTGCCAAAACGGGTATCATCTTCTACCCCATAATAAATTTGACTCTTTGGTGCAAAGAGGAAGGCACTGCCCCAGCAATATGGATCCATGGCCTGCCCAGCAGCAAGTTGAAGGTTGTAGGTATCTCCATGACCTCGAATGTTACCTCGAAGGTGCAGGGTCCTATAGTGATTGGTAAATCTATCTTTCCCAAAGAGTCCCTTCTCGAGCTGTCGAAACCTCGGACAACCTTATTGTTAGGTTTAACATGCGACCAGTCCGCATTAAGTTTTCGAAAGGTTTCGAGAGGACAAACATTGAGGGCTAAACCATTATCGATTAACACCCTAGCAACCATCATGTCCTTGCACATGATCATGATATTTAGTGGCTCGACGTGTCCCCGTCCCTCTAGCACGAACTCACTTTCTATGAAGATGATAGGGTTAAGAGCCATGATTTGACCTGCTATTTGTTCTAACTGTGCTGGCAAAGTAGTTGTAGGTACATGCGATTTTTCCAGAATTCTCAGCAGTGCTTCTTGATGTTCTTCTGACTTCTGTAACAAACCCAGAATGCTGATCTGAGCCGGTTGTTTGTTCAATTGGTCCACTATATTATGCTCACTCTTGCGAATGATTTTAATGAAGTCTACTGCCTCCTTGTCTGATATTTTCTCATTTTGGTTATTCTCATACATTTTGCCTTTTCCTTTTGCTCTTTTTTTTTTCTTCATCTGTCGTCCTTTTTACTGTTTCTTTTATTTCTTCTCTGATATCTGCCCCTTTTAGTATTTTTTTTATCTCTACCCCTTTCACTGATGCTTTCTGACATATTCCTACTTTTGTCATATGACCAATGTCAACTACCATTGCTTTTTGCTTTCTGACATTTCCTACATTTGTCATATGACCAATGTCAACTACCATTGCTTTTTTCATTATATCGACCCCTGTGGATGTGGTAATGGTGGTCTCATAGCTCCAGGGAACTACCTGGTTGGAGCTATAGGGGAATGGTTTAGGTGAGCGTATGGTCATGGGAGGTGGATCGGGTTTTACATTGAGAATGAGGGGTGGTGGCGATGATTTGGATATAGTGGTGGTAGGAGGAGTTATGTGAGGAGTTGATGGAGTATATGGAATGACGAGTGGTGGACGTGAAGATGAAGTATATGGTATATGAAGAGGGGGTCGGGTTGATCCTTGAGAATTTGGTAGTGTGTAGGGTATAACAAGAGGAAGTTGGGTCGAATTTTGATGGTTTGGTGATCCATAAGGTATGACTAAAGGTGGTCGGGTAGTAGTATTTTGATGAATGGGATGGATAGTGAGGTCAGCCAATCTGAGTGGCAATTGTGAATTTTGAGATAAATCTGTTGTGTAGTGGTTGACTGTGCTGACTATTGGTGTTTTTGATCCCTGAGTTAAATGGACCCTGATTTTTACTCCGATAGGCGCTATCAAATCTGAGGGATTGAAGTCGAGTTATCCACAAACAACATTTACGTTGTGTCCACTTCCCCCTCCATTGTGAGTAGGTAGGGGGTTTTGGTTGATGTTCTGCTGCTGAATGGGATTCGCTGGTCCATCCAGTATGAGTGTTTTTTTATCTATCAAATTTTGCACCTGGTGCTTGAGTTGCCAGCACTGATCAATAGAGTGCCCTGGTACACCCATATGAAATTCACAAAATAAGCTGGGGTTATACCCTGGTCCTTTCATAACTTCTGGATTTGGTGGTCGTTTTGTGAGGTACTCTCCCCTAAGTAAGATCGGAAGTAATTCTGTCAGCGTCATATGCAATCTGGTGAATACTCTGTTTACCCTGTTGGGCCGTACTTGTTGATTTTGCCCATACTGTGGTGCTGGTTGTGCTTGCGGAAGAACTGTCTAAAAAGGATTCTGCGGTGCTGGAGCCCAAGCAGCTCGAGGTACTGGTGCCCAAGGGACTTGTGGTGCTTGTGACCTCTGAACTGGTGCCTGAATGAAAAGAGATTGGCTGGGGTTGTACATTGTTGATTTGAGTTTCCTCTTTTTTTTTGACAAAAGGCACTAACTTCTTCTGTGCCGATGTCCCTACTGCTGCACTTAGGGCTGTGAAGTCAAATATTAAACCAGTTCGGATCCCGTCTTCAACCCGGTCTGCCACTTGAACTAAATTTGAGAAGGTGCCTATAGTGTGTCCAACCAGATGAATATAAAAGACATGCCCTAGTGTTGAGATGAACGTGGTGTTCATCTCTTATTCAGTCATTGCAGGCCTCGCTCGTAAAGTAGATTCCCGCCATCTCTGGGCATACTCTTTTACTATTTTCTCACCATCTTAGCCATGTCGTTTCGATCCAGTCCCACATCCGTATTGAACCGATAGTTGTGCCAAAACATCTCAGCTAGGACCTGCCAATTCTTGATGAGTGTATGGTCCAATCCGGAGAACCACTTGAGGGCTGGCCCTGTTAAATTCTTCTGGAATAATTGTACCAACAGCCTGTCATCCTCGCCATATTGGCACATAGACCCACAATACAACTTTAGATGTGACATCGGACACCCTACCCCATTGTATTTTTCAAATTCTAGACATTTGAACTTGGTCGGTAATTGAGCATTAGGGTAGAAACATAGGTCCTTGAACCGAGTTCCACTCATAGTGTTGATGCCCTTTATCCTCCTCATTTCTTCCTGTAGAGACTCGATTTGTTGAGCCAAATTTTCATCTATGACACTCTTGGCCTTTGTGGCCCTATACTCACATTCGTCATCAGGAATGACCACAAGAGGTGGTCGATTCTGTGGAATACAGAGTGGGGGCCCCTGGTATTCAGGCACTACAGGAGGCATGGTGGTCTATGGTCCCTGTGGAGATTGTTCGGCAGGCACTACAGGAGGCATGGTGGTCTATGGTCCCTGTGGAGATTGTTCGGGTAGATTCTGATTTGATCCGGACGTATGTTGCTGTATTGTTTGGGCTTGCATGATGCTAGCGTTGGCTAACATGACACTTATCATTTTTTCTTTCTTTTCAATTATTTTCAATAGTGCTGCTATTTGTGTATCGATACCTGACGTTTCTCAGGATGATGGTGGAAGATCTGAGAAAATACGGAGGTTCCTTTGGTTGCTTATATTTCTTTCGTTTGGCCACCTTTGGGTACAGAAGACCAAGCATTACTATATTGTTTACAAAAAGAAAAATGCATGATATTTTATTAGGTCGGGTAAAGTTATTTATTTTAAAGTAAACGAGTTTTAAAGAAAAGAGTTCTTCGGCTTGGAGCCGACATTAACGCGAAGTTGGCATCAACACGAGACTGGCAAAATATTTTGAAAAAGAATTACATCAGTCGGAGCTGGCATCGACATGGAGCCGGTGAAAATTAAAATGATTACATCAGCACAGAGCTGGCATCGATACGGAGTCGGTAAAACATTTTGAAAAAGAATTACATCAGCCGGAGTTGGCATCGACACGGAGTCGGTAAAATTAAAAAGATTTCATCAGCACGGAGCTGCCATCTACACGGAGTCGGTAAAATTTAAAAATGATTTCATCCGCACGGAGCTGGCATCGACACAGAGTCGGTAAAATATTTCGAAAAAGAATTACATCAGCCGGAGCTGGCATCGACACGGAGTTGGTAAAATTAAAAAGATTTCATCAGCATAGAGCTGGCATCGACATGGAGTCGGTAAAAAAGATTTTGAAAAAAAATTACATCAACCGGAGCTGGCATCGACACAGAGTCGGTAAAATTAAAAAGATTTCATCAGCACGGAGCTGGCATCGACACGGAGCCGGTAAAAAGATTTCATCAGCACGGAGCTGGCATCGACACGGAGTCGGTAAAATTAAAAAGATTTCATCAGCACGGAGCTGGCATCGACATTGAGTCGGTAAAATTTAAAAACGATTTCATCAGCACGGAGCTGGCATCGACACGGAGTCGGTAAAACATTTCGAAAAAGAATTACATCAGCCGGAGCTGGCATCGACACGGAGTCGGTAAAATTAAAAAGATTTCATCAGTGCAGAGCTGGCATCAACACGGAGCTGGTAAAAAGATTTCATCAGCACGGAGTTGGCATCGACACGGGGTCGGTAAAATTAAAAAGATTTCATCAGCACGGAGCTGGCATCGACATTGAGTCGGTAAATTTTAAAAATGATTTCATCAGCACGGAGCTGGTATCGACACGGAGTTGGTAAAATTTAAAAATGATTTCATCAGCACGGAGCTGGCATCGATACGGAGTCGGTAAATTTTTTTATTTTTTTTTAAATGATTTCATCAGCACGGAGCTGGCATCGACATGGAGTCGGTAAAATTAAAAATGATTTCATTAGCATAGAGTTGGCATCGACTCGGAGTCGGTATGACATTTTGCAAAAGTAGATTAACTGATGGGTCATGGGCTTGATTCGAAAAATCGGATATGAGTCGTGGACCCAATCTGAGATGGATATGGGTAGTGGACCCATTTGAGGTGGATTATTAATTGCGGTGTTTACCCCCTTTGATAACATTTTGGTGAATCCTGAGATTGAATTTTGTACACCAACCTATTAAATAATTCATTTATGCAATGATTTTTCACAAAGATACTACAGAAAATTTTATTGAACTATTGAAAATTGCTTAACAGATAAGATTTTCCTTGAATAACAATTTTCAATAACACTGTCTTAGATTCTTTTACATGGACGCTTGGATTTATTTTGATCGTTATCAGGATTGCTAGGACAATTAGGCTTGCTTCTCTTGGTTCTAATGACTAGCTCTTTGAACTCTGCTGGTCCATCTGGATATCCCAAGGTGCGCTTGTTCCAAGCCTTCTCAATGAGATGCACTAACTTTTCAGTCAATGGTTCGGGTGGAAAGAATTCTTTGTGTTGAGGTAGCGAAAACTCTATAGGTACTCCGTACTGTTTTGGGATCAAGGCAGGTTGGTAAAAAGATGTCTCCTCCAGTCCAATTAACCGGACATAATAGGATCCTTTAGTATCTAAAACAGGTAGTCCGTCATCCACCAAGGGCATCTTAAACCAATATGACGGGCAAGGCGAGAATCCAACCATTTGCTCCAAGCATTAATTGAGTTGTGACGTACTAACAGGTTTCTCTTGGAAAAGTGCTCTGACCTATACTCGAGGGTTAAAGGAATGTCTACAATTTTAAGACGATCGTAAAGCCACATATAAAGTAGGTGAAGGCTTCCTTTAAAATCCCTTCCCTCACCATTTTTTATGGCATCCAAACCTGAGAAGGTTTCAGCTAGAATAAGAGGTACATGAAAGCGCCCGCGATCCGCAGGGTGCGCGGATCCGCTTTTGACCCTTGAGGTTTGGGAGTCGCCACCTAGTTATTGTGGTCTAGGAACCAAACTGACTCTAACATGGATAAAAAGAACTAATCTACCATAAAAAATCTGAATTCGGGGATCAAGTTACGGGGTTGGAAGGTGTTAGGCACCAACCCGCCCGGCCAAAGCCGGTCTCTACTAACTTCCCAAATATATCACATTGCTAAAAACCTAGATAAAAAAAAAAAAAATTTCATACCTTTCCGATAGCAAGGATTTTGCTCCCTCAGATCTGACAAAAAGAGCTCCTTGTACTGTACTCCCTTGCTTCGTTTTGTCTCCGGGATTTGACTTCGGATCTCCTAGATCAAGGTATCTCCTTGTTTCTGAATCTGAACTCTTCAAGCTTGTTGCGGATTTATAGAGGGATTCTAGGGTTTTTCAGGACTAAAGTTGAAGGGGGGATGTTAGGTAAGGAGTTGGGGCTCCAAAACTAGGATTTATGGGGGGCTAGGGGAGCTTCTAGACCTACTTCTCTTAGGGTTTATGATTTTAATACGAAAATAGGGTTGAGAGCACCTTTATTTATAGATGTTTTTAGGGGTTGATTTGGATAGAGTTAGTGTTTAATTAGAGATCTTTTAATTAGAGTTGTGTTTTAGTTAGACTTATTTTAGGTAGAATTGTGTTTTAATTAGAGTTGTTTTAGGTAGAATTGTTTTTAAGTTAGAACTCTATTAGATAGAGTTATTAATCAATTATAATTCTATTATGACTTTTGGTCTTATTTGATTGACTTTTAATGTTTTGACTTTAGTCTTAATTGATTGACTTTTAATTTTTTGGAGACCCCCCTCTAAAATATCTTTAATTCTTTGGATCCCCAAATGGAGGGATCCTTAAAGAAATATCCCACGAACCCTCAACAATTTTACTCGAAAGTCCGATTGATCGATTTTTTAGGTTCAAAATTTAAATTAATTTCAATAATGTTTTAATTTAATTATTTATTTTTTTATTTATTAATTTCGAATTTTTTAATTATGAAAATTGTGAAATTACCGTTTTGCCCCGGAGAGGACTTTTCACACGTTTCAAGTCGGTTTTTAATGTTCTAGGATGTTTTTAGAATCGGTTTTTCGTAAGGAATTCAATGAGAATGTTGGTTTGTGTCATTTATGAAATTTTTTATGTGAAATGATTGTGAACGTTATGAGGGGCATTTTCGTAATTTCGTCAAATTTTGTGTTTTAGAATCGGTTTTTTCGTAAGGAATTCAATGAGAATGTTGGTTTGTGTCATTTATGAAATTTTTTATGTGAAATGATTGTGAACTTTATGAGGGGGCATTTTCGTAATTTCGTCAATTTTGTTAAAATTAGTGAAATGATTTTTTAGTTCCAATTTGTTATTTTATGTGTTTTGAGAGAGTTTTTCCTAAGCGTAACGTAGGCTCTAAGGTTGTTTTGAGATTAGGGATTTTTGTAATTTGGTCAATTTTTAGTGATTTTTTATCATGAAGCTTCTTTTTGGTCTACAAGATGATGATTTCTATGTTTTTGGGGTCGTATTTTCCTAGCGTAGCGTGGTTTCTAAGATTTTGTCAATTCGGGATACCTCATCCGGATTTCTGAAACATATCTGGTAACAAAATAAAGCAATGGAATACACATCCATCATTGGGAATCATTGCAATCGGATTGACGAGTTGATTAATCAGGCGAGTGCAAAAATGGGGTGGTCTACAGATGCCCCTTCTTTGGTAGAGGGTTGAAGCAAACTAGATAGCAAATCTATCTTTGGGTAGATAGTGCGATATCCGAAATGCCAAAGCTAGTGACAGTTCATTTTGCACCTGATTCAGCAATTCGTCAGGGTGTTCGGGATCCTTGAGGGTAAAGCTCTCCCAGAATCAAAAGGTTGTCAGGTCCTTGCACAACAAAACTCTCACTGGCGGTGTCAGATCCTTGAATTTTAAAGAATTCTGAAAACCCTCGGCGGTAACTGAGCATAGTTCCGAGAAAACCCTCGGTGGCATCTGAGCATAGTTCCGAGAAAACCCTCGGCGGCATCTGAGCATAGTTCCGAGAAAACCCACTCAGCGGTAACTGAGCATAGTTCCAAGAAAACCTCGACGGTTCCTGAGCATAGTTCCGAGAAAACCCTCGGCGGTAACTGAGCATAGTTCCGAAAAACCCTCGGCGGCATCTGAGCATAGTTCCGAGAAAACCCTCAGCGGTAACTGAGCATAGTTTCTGAGAAAACCCTCGACGGCATCTGAGCATAGTTCCGAGAAACCCCGCGCGTAACTGAACATAGTTCCGAGAAAACCCTCGGCGGTAACTGAGCATAGTTCCGAGAAAACCCTCGGCGGCATCTGAGCATAGTTCTGAGAAAACCCTCGGCGGCATCTGAGCATAGTTCCGAGAAAACCCTCGGCGGTAACTGAGCATAGTTCCGAGAAAACCCTCGGCGGCATCTGAGCATAGTTCCGAGAAAACCCTCGACGGTTCCTGAGCATAGTTCCGAGAAAACCCTCGACGGTAACTGAGCATAGTTCCGAGAAAACCCTCGGCGGCATCTGAGCATAGTTCCGAGAAAACCCTCGACGGTAACTGAGCATAGTTCCGAGAAAACCCTCGGCGGCATCTGAGCATAGTTCCGAGAAAACCCTCGGCGGAAACTGAGCAAAATCCAAGTTAACCCTTGGCGGCAACTGAGCAAAATCCAAGATAACCCTTGGCGGCAACTGAGCAAAATCCAAGTTAACCCTTGGCGGAAACTGAGCAAAATCCAAGATAACCCTTGGCGGCATCTAAGCAAAATCCAAGATAACCCTTGGTGGCAACTGAGCAAAATCCAAGTTAACCTTTGGCGGCATCTGAGCAAAATCAAAGATAACCCTCGGCGGTAACTGAGCAAAATCTAAGATAACCCTTGGCGGCAACTGAGCAAAATCCAAGATAACCCTTGGCAGCATCTGAGCAAAATTCAAGATAACCCTCGGCGGTAACTGAGCAAAATCCAAGATAACCCTTGGCGGCAACTGAGCAAAATCCAAGATAACCCTTGGCAGCATCTGAGCAAAATCTAAGATAACCCTTGGCAGCATCTGAGCAAAATCCAAGATAACCCTTGGCGGTAACTGAGCAAAATCCAAGTTAACCCTTGGCGGAAACTGACCAAAATCCAAGATAACCCTTGGCGGCATCTAAGCAAAACTAGCAGAGGAATGAATGAATTTTGGGAAAGAATGAACGAATTTGGAGAAAACTGATTAGAACGAACCGGAGAACGAATAAATCTGGAAGATAATGAATCTGGAAGAGAAATGATCGATTCCAAGAATGATCGGATCTGAAAAAAAATATGGAGAACGAAAGAATGCCATATCTCCTATGTGAGATCCAAAATACTTTTGTTTGAACCTCAAGGATTTATCAAAAAGTTTTATGAATTGAAAACATGAGTTTTTATTTCCTTTGAACCTCAAAAGTTTTTCGAAAAAACTGTTATCAAGAGGGTAACCTTAAGTTGGGGGTTCCAGGGTTAACATTGCTCGAAGACAAAATGCCCCTAGTTTGACAATGTACGTGGCATTGAAGATAATTGAACACATCATTAAAAAAATGCCCTAGTATAAGGGGAAAAAGTTACATTAAAGAAGAAAGAAAATGCCCCTTGTATAAAGGTTTGAAATAATTGATTACCACAAGCGCAATAAAGACTCAAGTTTTTAAATTTGATTAATTTTATATCGGAGGTTTTGAGTCAGGCTCAAGAGTACAATATTATTTCCTTTCGAAATTCATCATAGAATTCACCTTATCTCCCTTGGTTCACTTGGGGGAGTAAACATTTTCAGATCAATCGTAGACAAGATACTTGTGGTTTCTGAGTCTATGCCTGGTTAAGCTAAGTATTGAACTTGGTTATTCGGACTTCTGATGTTTCATGAACTTGGTTATTCGGACTTCTGATGTTTCAGCTTGGGCCGCTCTCAGCTTGGGATTTTCTTCTGTTTTCTTTGTTGCTCTAACTTTTGCCTAGATCGCCTTTTCAGGTTTTCAATCTATCGAGCTTGCTCTAACTTTTGCCTAGATCGCCTTTTCAGGTTTTCGATCTAGCGAGCTTTTTTCTTCTTTTTTCTCAGTTCTGATTGTTGTCAAAGTTGTCCTTTCAGATTTTCAACCTTGCGAGCTTGTCTTAATTTTTGCCTAAGTCGTCCTTTTCGGGTTTTCAACTTAGCAGGCTCTTTTTTTTTTCTATCTGAACTTCTGGATTTGCTGTCTGATCATGTTTTGCTATCTTCCTTGACTTCTCGCACGGTACTTAGGAGGAATTTTATAGGTAGGCTTAGGACTGGGTATAAAAAGAAAGGAATTTTGAGGCTCAAAACCCAAATGCCCCTTGTGTGACATTTTCTTTTAAATTATTTTCTTTTTCCTTGAATTTTTTCCCCACTTTGACAATTTTTTTCTTTTGAATTATTTCTTTTTAGATTTTTTCTTTGTCGGGGAATCTATATTTTTTTTATTTTGATGTGGTCGGGCCTAAAGTAACTTCTCAGGTTGCCTACGTACCCTAGAATTTTGGGATCAGACCAAAACGTAGTTTGAACTTCCCTCCCCTAGGTTAGGTGATCGAGCTGAGAAAGAAAAAGGCATCATTTTTTTTTGAAAAGGCTGCAAAGGGCTGAGAAAGGAGATAATGAACTGGGTAGCAGGAAAATTGATTCGGCCAAAGATGGCCTCCTTAAATGTAGTACCATTTGATCCGATCAAGGTTAGTTGACTCTGGTAGTTCACTTCCATCATGATCTTGAAGTCTGACGACTTTTCCAGACAGTATTTCCTTAATGAATGAATTTCTCCAATTGGGTTCAGACTTCGAGGAGGAGTGTTCAATTTTCTTTGAAGTCTGATAGTTAAATCCTTGACTTGTAAATGATGAGCTTTGACCTTTTTGTCAAATGCACGGGTGACTCTTCTTAGATAAACTTGCACATAGTACAGGGCTTTAACTCGTTTTCTTCGATCAAATTTAACTTTTCATACCGTTGGTGAACCCAGTCTGCTTCTGACAACTTACTTTCCATCAAGACCTTGAAATACAGGATTTTCAATTTAACTAGCAAAACTGCTTCCATATCATAACTAGAGAGTAGGGAATAGCTCCAATAGAGGACTGCATTGAAGTATGATGTGCCCCTAGTGTGAATGGTAATTTTTCTAACTAATCCCAGTGTGATTAACACATTTTCTTGATGATTATCTTGAAACTCTTACGAGCTGCATCAACTGCTCCATTAATCTGAGGACGGTAGAGCGATGATCTGCGATGCCGGATTTTGACCTTTGTACACAGAATAATGACTTATGCTTTGAAGTACGACCCATTATCAAAGATCAGTTCAAAAGGTATCCTCATATCGACTGATAATATGTGATTTGCAACTCAAGATGTAGTAAGGATAGTACTGATACATTTTATAAAATCTTCTTTGATTCCATCGATATAGACGAGTATCTATTCCGCGTTGAACAACACCCAAGCTTGTACCTAACATACCCTCATATGATCACACGAACAAGTCTTTTGAAATTTCTGAGAAAATTCATTATCCCCTTGTGTTCCTCTAGAGATAAGATGGTTTCTATTTGAATCTCTTTAGAAATTTATTTCTGTTCCGAGGTCAATGACCTTTGCTTTCTTGAGCCCGACTTTTATCTTCTTGTCTTTGAAGCTAGATTATTAGTTAATTCGTTAATGCGCTCGAGATATTCAAAAATTTCTTTTGTACGATCAATTCTGAAGGGGCGACAGACACCTCTATAAACTCGATGAACTAACTTGACTCAATAGGAAAGAGTAGACTCAATCTAAGGAAGACATGACCTTGCTGGAAAAAAGGACTCGAGCTAACCCAAATGACTCATGAAAACTTAAGACAAGTACCCACACGAGTTTGATTAGGACTGAGGACTGAGATATTGCTTATAACCGGTAGGATTGAAACACTATGATCTTTAAAGAACAACTTGACGATGTTGAGAAATTTTGAGGTCATTTCTGACTGTTGATTTGATATTGACGTTTACTCTAACTGACCGGATTTACAACCCTAGCTAGACGATGGACGATTGAGCTTAGACACCATGATAACCCTTGAACCTCTTTAAAGGTAAATTTAACCAATTTCAGTGTCACCACCTTGATAACATTTTAAATGAACCCTGAGATTTTATTGAATTTTGTGCACCAATCCATTAAGCAATTCATCCATTCAATGATTATTCAGAAGGAAAATAATTTTACTGCATTCTTGAAAAATATTGACAAATATTATTTTCATTGAATAACTATTTCCTACAAACATATTTCAATGCAAATAGATCTTTTGTAAATCATTTTTTTTTGAAAAATATTTTTCTTCCTTTTATTTTTTAGAAAACATTTTCTTTTAGAAATTTTTTTTTTGGAAAGCGTTTCCTTTTGGAAAATCTTATTCTTCTGGAAAACATTTTCTGGAAAATATTTTTTCTAGAGAAAAATTCTTTTTGGAAAACATTCTTCTCTGTAAATTATTTGTCTCCTTTTGAAAATTTGATTTCCATTTTCAATTTAAATGGCTCGGCCCACCATGATTGTTGGATCGGGATGGACTGGGTCATTATTGTAAAAGAATTGGTTCTTTATTGGGTTGGTGCACCCACTTTAATTTTCAAAAAACTAAATTTTTGATCCTTGAGGATAGTCATACATCCTGATCTCATCATTCACATCACTCACATACATTCATCAATCACATGCATTCATTCAATAAACAACCCGGGAACACCCACGATAAGTTCGAGTCGTGACCTATTGGGAAGGTTTCTAGACTCTAGGCTTACTACGTGCAATGCATTTTTATCTGGCCACCCTTGCCCAAGCACACCTATATACCTCTCGATACGTGGTGACTTGGTTTGATATACCGTATAGGTGATAATCTAAAACCTCAATTCACTTCTCTAAAGCAAAAAACAGCTAGTTCGATCTCCAGTTGAGAGGTGGCGCACAGTGCTGAGCAAGGGCCCACTTAAATACCTCTCGTCTAGAATAGACGTAGTCTATGCCCCTCGTACAGTAGGGTACAGCGGGGCAAGATCTTGCTTAGGCACCGGTTTTGACCAAGAAGTGCAATTGATATACTTAGATTACCTTTTATACCTACGGGTACGAGTCAAGAGTTGTAGTTTTCATAAATGGTTTGGCATCCCACGAGGGGACTGACCACGTACTAGTACTACGTTGAAAATCGGGACATGTGACTGTATGGCTTACAATAGGTCAAAGGCTTAGGTCGCTCCAGCCTGGGTGCATCAATATATCTCTCAGAATCACCTGATCAGACGGTATTGATGCCCCAGTTTGATATACCCTAAGGTACGTGACTGGAGTTGTGGGTTTCATGAATGACGTCGCATCTCCGAAGAGACCGGACCACACACTAGTGCCACGTTGGCTAAATGGGACGTGTAAGTGGATAAAACGGTAAACGTGCATGTGGTGTGTGCAAAATAGGGTGGGGTGTGCCCGGGGCCTTTTTTAAACAAATGGGCCCATGGCCCTGATCATACCATCATACATTTAATCAAAACCAAAATCGTTCAAATCATATGAATATTCAATTAAAATCAACACCACTCAACTCATATGAATATTTAATTGAGGTCAATCACTATTCCAATCGCATAAGCACATTAAGTATATCAAGCACACATATCCACGTTAGAATTAAATATTTAATCCGGCATTACTTCTTTTATGTATGTTGATCGCGGGTTACTTTGAGTGATTCTAAATTAATCAAAATTTCCGAAGAATATGAAATTGAGGGTTAAATTGCCGAGATGATGAATAATGAAATTCATTTTTTATTTTTTATTCTATTTAAAACTTAACGTTTTATTATTATTTTTTTAGAGGAAATGCTGATGTGTCCGAAGGGTATTTATTACTATTCTCACAAATCTAATGTGAGATGCGCATATAATCATAGATCTGATTTTCTCGTGATATGCGTAGGAGTAAATTGAAGTTGTGTAGACACGTCCACGTTAGAATTGCGAAAATCACCAAACACTACTAGAAGCCTTCTCCACGCAAATCCGAACTAAAAAGACTTAAGAGAGTATTAAGAAGGTAAAACCATTCTTCTCACTTCCCTTATACTGTTTAGAAACATGAATTAATAATTTTGATGCGATCACTCCAAAGTCCAACCCCACGGAACCAATGAAATCCGAATTATAAGAGCTTCCGATTGTTCCGAAAGTGCAGAAATACCTCAACGAATTTAGATTGGAAAGAGACACAAACAAACTCCACATCAGGACGTTGAATTTCGCAACGAATTTAACTTTCAACCCCAATCGAAACAAACAGGAAAAAAAACGAAGGCTGGATACATCGTTTTGATTATTAAAGTATCTTAAGATACTAATCCAAACCCCTTCATTCGATTCTCAAACCTGCACGTAAAGTCACTTTAGCTTAATCTGAAAAAAAACCTTAACAGTAAACTCTAAAATTCCTTTCGACAGATGACCAGAGAGACCATCGCTTGAAGGAATCTCAAAACCGAATCGATTTGGTCTAATTATCTGCAATGGTAAGAAAAACAAGAATCAGGATGGGAGGTTTGATTCGATTGGATTCTGATTTGAAACCGTCGGTCCCAATGAAAACGAAGAGATCTGAGCAAAACAGTGGAGGAGCCATCAAATTGAAGCTCCATACCACTCCATTGGAGGAAGCCGATCGAGTTGGTTAGGTTCAACGATTCTAAATCTCACGTCTCTAAATCCGATGAGATCAGAAATATTCTTCAAACATCAATAGCCTTAAAACCGATTAGAGTGGATGGTTCAATCGGACAGAGAGAACAGACCGGTCGGTTTCTGTTGAGAATGCGAAGAACACGATTGAAAACATCTTAAGCAAATGGCGTGAGGTTGAAAGCAAACTCAAACGTCCAAGCTTTGGGTCGTTTGAGCTTCGCAAAACCGAAAATATGGGTTTGAAACCCTTGAGGAGTCGATCTCGAGTCTCTGTTGAGACTGATAGAAACGAATGGGGAAGAAGGCTTCTTTTGATTAAAACGCTGAATAAAAAAAATTGGGTTTTCGCTTATGGCACCCCATTGAAATTCGTTAGATTTAAAAACTCACATTGCTTTATACTTGGGGCACACCAAAGGAGGCTGCTGTTGGCAGAAACTTAAAAAAAAAAAAATTTTTTTTTTTTTTTTTTTAAAGATAAAATCTATGTGCTGTCAATGGGCAGCACATCTTGCCAACAAATGATAAAAAAAAAAATTTTCCCTCTTTCTTTTGTTTTTTTTTATATTTTTAAACACATTATTGAATAACATCATTTACGTTCCTCTAACATCGTTTGTTATCCAAAAATGGATCGACATACCTTAAAGAAAGGAAGAAAAAAGGAGAAAGAAGAAAAAAAAAACCTTTTTGATTTCATTATTCATTAATCTGCCCTCAATAATATCATTCTTTAAAATTTAATGTTATTAAAGTCACCCTAAGCAACACTCGATCGAATATAAAGAAAACATGCCACATTAACGTACCAAAATTAAACAGACATTAATGATTGGGTCGATAAAAAAGGTAACCCGACGCTAGTAATAAATTATCTAAAAATTAAATATAAAAAGAGCAAGAAACAAATAAAATCTAGGTCAATGGCAATATCCCATACTTGGGATTTTTCAAGTTTGATCCTCAATGTCCCCAGTGGAGTCGCCACTGAAAGCGCCCTCGATCCGCAGGGGTGCGCGGATCCGCTTTTGACCCTTGAGGTTTGGGAGTCGCCACCTAGTTATTGTGGTCTAGGAACCAAACTGACTCTAACATGGATAAAAAGAACTAATCTACCATAAAAAATCTGAATTCGGGGATCAAGTTACGGGGTTGGAAGGTGTTAGGCACCAACCCCGCCCGGCCAAAGTCGGTCTCTACTAACTTCCCAAATATATCACATTGCTAAAAACCTAGATAAAAAAAAAAAAAATTTCATACCTTTCCGATAGCAAGGATTTTGCTCCCTCAGATCTGACAAAAAGAGCTCCTTGTACTGTACTCCCTTGCTTCGTTCTGTCTCTGGATTTGACTTCGGATCTCCTAGATCAAGGTATCTCCTTATTTTTGGATCTGAACTCTTCAAGTTTGTTGTGGATTTGAGGGTGTTTTTGGAGGGATTTTAGGTATTTTCTAGACTAAAATTGAAGGAGGGATGTTAGGTAAGGAGTTGGGGCTCCAAAACTAGTGTTTATGGGGGGCTAGGGGAACTTCTAGACCTACTTCTCTTATGGTTTGATTTGATACGAAAATAGGGTGTGAGCACCTCTATTTATAGAATTTTTTAAGGTTGATTTGGATAGAGTTAGTGTTTAATTAGAGATCTTTTAATTAGAGTTGTGTTTTAGTTAAAATTGTTTTAGGTAGAATTGTGTTTTAATTAGAATTGTTTTAGGTAGAATTGTTTTTAAGTTAGAACTCTATTAGATAGAGTTATTATTTAATTAGAATTCTATTATGACTTTTGGTCTTATTTGATTGACTTTTAATATTTTGACTTTAGTCTTAATTGATGACTTTTAATATTTTGACTTCAGTCTTGCTTAATTGACTTTAATTTTGACTTTAGTCTCACTTGATTGACTTTTAATTTTTGACTTTAGTCTTAATTGATTGACTTTTAATTTTTGGAGAACCCCCCTCTAAAATATCTTTAATTCTTTGGACCCCCAAATGGAGGGATCCTTAAAGAAATATCCCACGAACCCTCAACAATTTTACCCGAAAGTTCGATTGATCGATTTTTTAGGTTCAAAATTTTAAATTAATTTCATTAATATTTTAATTTAATTATTTAATGTTTTATTTATTAATTTCGAATTTTTTAATTATGAAAATTGTGAAATTACCGTTTTGCCCCCGGAGAGGACTTTTCACGTTTCAGTCGATTTTTAATGTTCTAGGATGTTTTAGAATCGGTTTTTCGTAAGGAATTCAATGAGAATGTTGGTTTGTGTCATTTATGAAAATTTTTATGTGAAATGATTGTGAACTTTATGAGGGGCATTTTCATAATTTCATCAAATTTTGTTAAAATTAGTGAAATGATTTATTTAGTTCCAATTTGTTATTTTATGTGTTTGAGAGAGTTTTCCTAAGCGTAACGTAGGCTCTAAGGTTGTTTTGAGATTAGGGGTATTTTGGTAATTTGGTTAATTTTTAGTGATTTTTATCGTGAAGCTTCTTTTTGGTCTACAAGATGATGATTTCTATGTTTTTGGGGTCGTATTTTCCTAGCGTAGCGTGGTTTCTAAGATTTTGTCAATTCGGGATACCTCATCCGGATTTCTGAAACATATCTGGTAACAAAATAAAGCAATGGAATACACATCCATCATTGGGAATCATTGCAATCGGATTGACGAGTTGATTAATCAGGCGAGTGCAAAAATGGGGTGTCTACAGTATAGGATTGGCTTTTCTAGAGAGCTGGGAAGCTATGTCTATGAAAGACTCAGGAACAGTTTGACCCTCACTTTTGGAGGTCAGTATGTATTAGGCTAAGATTCCTAAACACAATCGATAGTCTCTAGTGGCTCTCCAAGCTTCTAGTTTTACATTGATGGGATGACTTCGGGAGTGGTATGGATTCAATAAGGGTACTAAATCCAATCTCCCGTTACGGATTAAGGCCTTGGCTTCTTCTTTTGAAATATTTAGGCCTGTGGCGAGATCACTAGAATATCCTGTCTTCAATGAAGGCCTGACTAGAGGACCTGAAGTAGATATCCCCATGATACCACAATAGTCTTTATGAGTAGGACACAAGTGCATATGCCCAATGTGGAAGATGTGAAGATAAGGGTTCCAATGATTACCCATAGCGCGCAGAAGTTTCCAATCTATCTCTACCTCGTGGAAGTACAGGGCGCATCTCAACATGAATTTCCCAAAGTTGAATTTCTCTATGGTGTGCATCCCCGTGATGGTTGTTTTGACCAACTGGTCGATTGGATTATTGCCTATAGCTAGCATCCTGAGTTGACACAAAAGAATAGTTCAGTACATTTCCAAGGTCCATGTAAAATTACTTTTCTTTTGAAAATTTTTGTTCTTATGGAAATCACTTTCTTGAAAATACTTTTTTTTTGGAAAATATTTTTTCCTAGAGAACACTTCTTTTGGAAAACATACTTTCTGGAAAATATTTTCCTTTCGTAAACCACTTTTCTTCTTTGAAAATTTGATTTCCATTTCGATTTAAATGGCCCAGCCTATCATGATTGTTGGATCAAGATGGACTGGGTTATTATTGAATTTTTGCAAGAAATGAATTATTTATTGGGTCGGTGCACCCATTTTAATTTCTAAAAATAAAATTTTTGACTCTTGAGGACAATCATACATTTTGATCTCATCATTCACATCATTCACATACATCAATCATAAGGTTTCATTCAATGAACAACCCGGGAACACCCACGATAAGTTCGAGTCGTGACCTACAGGAAAGGTTTCTAGACTCTAAGCTTACTACGTGCAATGCATTTTTATCTAGCCACCCTTGCCCAAGCACATCTATATACCTCTCGAGCGTACTCAATTAGACGGTACGTGGTGACTTAATTTGATATACCGTATAGGTGAGAATCTAAAACTTCAACTCACTTCTCTGAAGCCAAAAATAGCCAGTTTGATCCCCAGTTAAGAGGTGGCGCACGATGCTAAGTAAGGGCCCACTTAAATACTTCTCGTCTAGAATAGACGTAGTCTATCCCCCTCGTACAATAGGGTACAGTGGGGCAGGATTTCGCTTAGGCACTGGTTTTGATCAAGAAGTACAATTGATGTACTTGGATTATCTTTTATATACCTACGAGTACGAGTGAAGAGTTGTAGCTTTTATAAATGATTTTCGCATCCCGCGAGGGGACCGACCACGTACTAGTATTACGTTGGCAATCGGGACATGTGACCATGCGACTTACAATAGGACAAAGGCTCAGGTCGTTCCAACATGGGTGTATCAATATATCTTTCAGAATTACCCGATCAAACGGTATTGATGCCTCAGTTTTATATACCTTACGGTACGTGATTGGAGTTGTGGTTTTCATGAATGACGTCACATCTCCGAGGAGACCGGGCCACGCACTAGTGCCACGTTGGCTATTAGGGACATGTAAGCGTGCAATGTAGCAAAGTAAACGTGCTAGTGGTGTGTGCAAATAGGATAGGGTGTGCCCGGGGCATTTTCCAGATGAGTGGGCCCGTTGGCCAGATTAAACCATTTTTACATGGATGTCATATAGCTCAAAGATTACCAAATCTATTACATCTACATTACGATCATGTAGGCACATTAAAATATACCTATAGAGACCATGGCCTTTTAGATAATTAGTCCATAAGGATAGCACATTCATAGTTACGCATCAACCAATCGATATTTTTTTTCATTATTTTTTTTTCAATTTTTTTTAAACGAATGAACTAATAACAAAAGGACTTCTCTTTTATTTTTATTTTTTTATAGTCCAATCGATGACCGCTTTAAATTTTCATTTTGATCAATCAAAAGGTGGCGAGCGGTACGCCCTGAGTTTAACAAAAAAATGATCCGTTTGATCTTTTGAAGCTTTAAAACTCGAAACAAAAATTAATTCCAAGAGAAAAGTTTTCAAGACTGACGTAAGGAACAAGCTGAGCAATTATTTATTTATTTATTTTTTTAAATTTTTTTTGTGCTCATTTTGAGGCACATTGCCTCTGGTTTTTGGCTTGGGCCAAATTTTTTTTTATGCTTTTTTTTTCTACTCATTTTGTATCCCGGCAAGACATCAAACATAAATGCTAGCGTAAACGAGCTCAAAAACCGATTCTGACTTGACAAAATCTAACTAACTCTTTTACATTTGGAAGAAAATTTTGTTCTACCCCAAATCGATATGCACTAATAGTTAATCGGAGATCGGACGAGAAAGTTACAATCAGTTTAAGTTCGACTGTCCATTCGGCAAAAAAAAGAAAAATGATTTTTTAATTTTTTTTTTTATTTTTTTGTTTGTTTTTACTCATTTTGAGACACATTGCCTCTGGTTTTTGGCTTGGGCAAAAAAAAAGAATTTTTTTTTCATTTTTTTGATGATATGCATGCTTAAAAGACATATAATTGGATAAATAAAGTGAAAAACCGATTTTTTTTATTTTTTTTTTTCACTTAAGAGAGTAAATAAATAAAAAGAAACCTACCTAAAAAATAAATACAACAAATACACCAAATAATGTTAGCTTTACAAATAAGAATATTTTGAAATTTTTTATTTTTTTTCAAAATGACCGAGTTGACACGAGGGTAAGCCTTTACATCCCTAGTGGAGTCGCCAAGCTGTAGATACGTGATTTCGTCATTACGATGACCACATCTACTAAGGTTAGGAGTCGCCACCATTCATATTGTAAGTGGGTGTGAATGGTCACCTGATGTGCATTTTTTGAAAAAATTATCGTTTTGGCGTTTAGTGACTCTTGATGGATAATGTACGGATCAAATCTTGAGATTCGGGATAAGTGGCTCGATTAGAGAAAAAAGAAGGTGTTAGGCACCATTTTCTCCCCGTCAAGTGGCGGTAACCTCAATTCAACTCGGTCATTTTAATCGAAAATATAAGATAAAAGTTAAGTGCCACGTGTTGTGTATTTGTACCCTAAATAGGAATTTACTTTCGACTCGATCATAAGATCATCCCATTGATGGAGATGATCCTTAGCCTTGAGGTCTATTCATCCTAAGTCATCTAAAATAAAATGAAGAGGAGATGGGATAATAGAAGATGGAGGGGGAGAGGGTAGAGAGAGAGAGGAGGGGGGGTTGCCTTGAACCCACCTTGAAGCTTCAAAGTTTTCTTTTCTTTTCTTTTCTTCCTTCCTTCTCCTTGTTTGAGTCTTCTTGAGTCCTTAGTAGAATATGAGAGTATGAGAATGGGAAGATGTGATTAGAGAGAGTAGGAATTTTCTTTTTTAGTGAGACTTGGTGTGGAGTTAATAAGAGATGATTGATAGACTTGGTGAGGATTGGTGATAGTTGTTAGTAGTGAGAGTTGGGGGTTTTTTTTGGGAAGAGGAGGAGGGTATTTATAGATGTTAAGGGGTTATTTTAGGGATATAATGGGATGAAATGAATAGAAGTGATAGAATGGTGTGGGTTTAAGAGAAATGTGGGGGTAAATTAGAGATGATTGAAGGGCATTTGTGTAAGAAGGGTAAATGGGTTATTTTACAACTCAAATGGGTTGGATCTTTCAACCCATTTAGGTTGAGTATTAGATGGAATAAAATAAATGAGAGTGGTTGAGAGGATGGGATTGTGCAAGAGAGTAATTAATTGGTGAAGTGAGTTGAAGGGATGTGATTTTAATTAAAAGAAGGGTTGTGTAAGAGGGTGGTTGATGATATTTTGGGAGGGTGTGGGAGATGATGCCATGTGTTAAAATGGGTGAAAATGAAGGGTTGAGATGAATTGATGGGAGAGTATGAGTGTTTGATTTGAGAGGAGGGTGTGGGTTTAGATTGTAGGTATGAATTTTGTAGGGAATGATGATGGTAGATTAGGGGGATGTATAGGTTAGTGGTGTGGGTAGATTAGATTTTTTTTAGAGAAAATGTGATAGGTTGATGTGGGTAGATTAGGGGTAGGTATAGGTTAGGGGTATGGGTAAATGATGTTTAGAGAAATGGTGATGGGATAGGTTGGGGACGAGGGAGGTGAGTTGGGGTGGTGACATGTGTCCCACCTTAATGATTGTGGTGATTGGTTGTGATGTTAGGTTGGGTTAAGAATTGGGCTTAGGTAATGAGTTGGGTTTGGGTAGAGTGTTGGGTAGATATAGTATTGATTGGGCTTAGGGGCATTGGGCTTGGGTTTTAGAAAATGTTTTGGGTTTTAGGAATTGGTTGGGATAATTTTGGATTGGATTATGAAGGTTTAGGTTGGTTTTAGATTTTAGGTGATGTGGGATTAAGTTTAGGTTAGGGGGGAAGGTGAGAGATTGATTTTGGAAGATTGAGGGTTTATGGGCCTTAGGGTATTTTCAGATTTAGAAGTGGAGTGGTAGAGGGTAGAGGAGGTGGTAGGCGTCCCAAGTCTCTTTTTTAATTTTATTCATTTTTTTGAGGTTTTGAAAATCATTGGTTTGATCAAAATGCCACGTGTTGGCAAATCGGACTTTTTAGGCCCGTTGGTGAACTTTATTGAAAATTGGGTATTTTTTGAAATAAGAGAGGAGCGGTGAAGGTTGGAAAAGTGTAGGGTATGTTAAATCCCTTTGATGGGCCCACGAAACCATTAGAAGGTCTCAGAGGCCTCGATTCGATCAAAATGCCATATTTCGATTGATTTGGGCCTTTAAGGCCTGTTGGCAATTTTTATTGAAAAATCTGTATTTTTGGGCCCTTTCGAGTATAGGCCCGTTCAAATTGGGGTGTCTACAAGTCTCAAAATGATGATTTTTATATTTCGAGTCACATTTTCCTAGTATAATGTAGTTTTTAAGAGTTGTTTGCATAAAATATCTCATTGGAGTTTCGGAAACATATCTAGTAACAAATAAAAACTTTTAGAATATTCATCTATCATCGGGAACTATTGCAATCAGGTTGACGAGTTGATTAACCAGGCGAGTGAAAAAAAATGAATGTCTACATTTGACGCTTGGGTTCAAAAAGTGTTGAGCTTCATACTTTTAATAATCACAAGTGTCAAGCTCTTCGTTAGGATCATAAGAGACAACCAAAATATTGAACGTTAAGGTTGATGTTGTTGTTGTTGTTTTCAATTTCAAAAATGAATTAACGAACTCAACAAGTGAGCCATGGTTCGAATACTTTATTTAAAGGATGTGCAAAAAAACCCAAACAAGGAATTTGAGTAGGCAATGAGGGTTTGTAGGGAATCGAGTTCATAAGACTGAAGAGGACTTTGTAATTGAGTTCGTTGGAACGAACAAGACAAATGAGGAAAAGGAAATAAGAAAGAAATTGATTGAAAAAGTGGCTAGTTGAGTTGGATTCACTGTTTCCCTAGGGATTTAAATGAAATATCATCAAATCAGTGCAGATCCACCTAGTGTTGAACTAGCATATCAAAAAAATTTCAAGTATTTTAGGAATACATGTCAAAAAGTGAGGTTTGTAGCATGGTTTTTGGAAATGTTCAATTTCCAGAGTATGCATGCCTTGTTGATTTGGATCAAGGTTTGTTAGTATTTTAACACATGGATTTTAAAAACACTAAGTCCCACACACTTAAGAAGAATGAAGATGTGTGCATAAGCTATAACTGGGAGATAGTGGACAGTATGATTCCCCTTAAATTTTAGCTGGAGGACCTTTGGAATTGTGGTCACAATTGCATTCAAGAATTTCTCCAGTGGAATGGGATTTTTGAATCTTTACCAATCAATTAAAACTCTAGTTGAGAACCATTGAGTTGGTTTTGGTGGAATTCTGATTAGCTTAATTGGCTTATATGAGGTACAGTAGTAGACCAAGCCTATGCCTATTATAGTACATCTGAATTACCCTAATAGTCTAGCCTCAAAGCTCTAGGACTCGACATCGTGCACTGGGTGGCAAACACCATTTACTTTTATAATGAAGCTTGTTAAGTGGAGCCTTTAAAAGGGGATCAAAGCCCAGAAATTGGATCAAATGGCAAAACTTGTTATGTACCTCTATGAACCGGTCAATGCAATGAAATAGATGTCATAATAATTCAAATGTGAAAAAGACATTGAAGTATGACTCAAAATCAATTAGGCCCGATCAAAATGGTTATTTGGGTTGGGCTTGTAATTTATGTAAGTGACCCACTTATGTGGTGCTTCTAAAAGGGGTTTTATGTTCTTTTGTTGTAACTAGAAGTCTAAGGGTGTGTTTGTTTAATGTTTATTTCAATACTTAACGCTGAACGCAATTCAGTTTCAGTGATTAGCGCGTTTGATTTTAACAAAATTTCAGTGATAATTGCTAAAAAATGTGCGAAAATTTTAAGCAATATTTTATCACTAAACGCTGATTTATAATTTGTGCTCAGCACCGTTAAAAGTATGGGTGGACAAGTATGCCCTTTCCAATTACAAATATTTATACTCAATATTCTTTTAATCTAACCCCAATCTCTACGAGAGTTCTTTGCTGAAATACCAAACCAAATCTCCGAAGAAGAGCAGCCCTAACGAGCTTCATCACTGAAAGAGCTTCATCGTCGAACGAGTTTCATCGAAAATCATCCCTGAATCCAGATTTCCAACTTCTCTTTACTGTAATTTTTTACCTTTCAACTTTAAAGAGAAGGCCTCATGGATTCAAAGAGAAGGCCTCATGTTCTATTCTGATATCTAAAATCTCCAATATGTTGAAAAATCTCATGTTTTGTTCTGGTTTCTAAAATGTGTTACAGGATATCGATATGTTGATGAAAAATTAATATTGTTTCATAAAAATTATGGAGATAAGATTTTTTTTAAATTCTGCTTCTGTTAGCTATAGCCCAAGAAGCTACTACAGGCTTTGTGGAGAACTCTCATTTGCAAAATCACCTTGAAGGACATGCTTCCCTGCCCTTTACTTATATAAATAAAGTTCCCTTTATTCATTTTTGCTTATTCTTTCTTCCCAATTATTCCAAGGCCAAAACCTAGGAGGTCAATCAGTTTCGAACCAATCAAATAAAAAAACCAATTCAACTTTTTTACCTCTTTTCTATAGTTAGAAAGCAATTGAATTTTTTTAAGAAAGTTAGGTTGCGTTAATTTTTGGCTAAATGGTTCTAGGATTAACTGATCCAATTCCTAGCCCAGAGAAAATGTAGACTGTTTACTAGCATGATTGTATTGACATGGAACACCCCAAGCCAATCTCTGAGGGAGACCTTATAAAGAGGGAACTACAAAGCCAATATGTCCTAGTATGTCAACAATGCCAGATAAATTTAAACAGTTAAAAGATAAATGAATATCTTGAGGCTAAATTTTTACTAACTAGTTCCATGAACAACTATTTTAAATTTCTTTGGGTATGCGGATCCTTCAATCTTGTGTTAAACGTTGAGCCACTTTTTCTAGAAGTAATGCCAATGATGGAGCACATGAGAAGTTGAGGGTGTTTAAATTATCTTTTAAAAACTGTAGCTGCCATGATTTAAACTGTACCAGTGGCTCAACTCTTTTGTTGTAGCTTGCTTTATACCCATATGATTAAATAGGAGTATATGATTAGTTACCTTGTGTAGATGAAATTTCACATCACCAATGTTAATAGTGATGTCAGTTGCCACATACCTGCAAATGAGAGTTTTCCTTTATCAATGTTTCTGTTAAGTAGATGAAAGCTTAATAAAAATATGAAATAGTAGATAAAAATAGTGATGTCAGTCTGCTCCATTCCTTCAGGTGGGGTGGGCTTTCACACTCTTTAACTTCATAACACATTGGAAGAAAGGGTTTTACCTCTGACCTGAATGTTCCAAGCAGCTAGGATTACTTCCAAAACCTTATCCCTCTCAGACCAATTTTGAAGACAGCTTCAGAACTATTGAAGGAACTGATCCATTCTGGGTTCACATTATCTCTTCTGCCTGTTCTTGCTTTCTTTTTGGGAATTCCTATATGATTTTGTGTGTAGGGCGATATATGTCTTTTTAGATCGGTATATTGACATGGCTGCTTGAGCCTTAGATAGGTATGATGTCCCTGAATGTGTTGTTGCATCTTCTGAATATGTTTTAAATGGAGGGCAAGTTAGAAGTGCAACATTCATCAGTGGTGATTTTTCTTGAGATCAAGTTGATCTCTAAGAGTATTATTGGCCAACATTGCAAAGTTGAATATTTGAAACACCTTTCAGGAGAAGCTAAGAGATAATTCAAAACCATACGACATTTAAAAAAAAAATCCAATTCAATTGGTAGGGGTTAGGACAACATTGATTTTTTGTATTCAATTGGTAAGGTCTTGTTATGTGTTGCTGTTATTATATAAATCACCCCTGAAATCCCATCTAGTTCGATCCATTCTTCTTTGGTTATATATTGACGAATTCATGTTCTTTGGTCCAACAAGAGTGGACCCACCAAAGATGTGTCCGAAACACTATCAAGGACTCTTTAGATTGCAATATCATTAAAACCATTTAGGAGCACAAATCTAAGTTGCCAACAACCATGAAATTCTTTTCCCATCCTTAGTTATGCTCCTACTCCTAGGTTGTTAGGTGGACACCTATGATATCTCGATACTTCAAGATGTCTAGTTTACCTGTATCCACACAATACAATGTTAATATTAATACCTTATAATTCTCTCATTTTCTTTAGTGCTATTAGTTTTTTTATCAACTCATTATAATTTGCTTGTTCAACAAAAATATGTGTATATATCAAGTCTTAGTACAATAATCTTTGTAATGTTAGAAGTTTCATTGCTGTAATACAAAAAAAAAATTGATAAAGTAGAGAAAATAATACTTAGCCTAGGAGATCTAAAAAATAAATCATGGTACTAAGATATTAGTTAGGATACTCGTGTACATATACTTCTCTTGGATTTTAAGAAATGAGGAGTTGAATCCCTGTTCCTTGGCTACAATCTGCATTCAACACTCCACACCTTCTCTGACAATTAGAGCTGTCAATATAGGTTTTTCCACTAATTCTTCTATTATTTGGCAAAACCTGAAGTTTATACAATGATGGTCAATACCGCACATATAAACCTTGCTTCCTCAACAAAACACTATAACTATTCCCTCAAAGATGACCTTAAAAATGTGGACAAGTTACAAGGTTTTATTGCTTCTGACCTTGAATTTGTTGAAATGCCTTCACAAATGATCACACATAAACCACATGCTTGAGCTTGACATCATTATTTTAATATTGTTTTGATATATCCTTATATATATTAGAAAGTCTGTAATCCATGTGATTGGAAGGTCTGAAGGAGTTCAGTTTACTAAGTTTTTCTCATGAAATTGGAAACTGGAAACTGGTATCACATCTTTCTCACTCGTGCATATCAAAGTTCTATTTTTGATAATTGTTTTGTGTTGATTTTACTTTAATGGGCCCTCGCTTCATTAGGAAAGTTGAGGTATTATTCAGAAGACTTATTTTTTAAATTTAATTATAATCATATTTCATCTTATTTTTGTTGTCATTTCTTCGTCTTTACTCGATGAATGTGATCATCCCTAGCTATGTATCTTTTGTTTGATTCTTGGTAAAACTTGCACTACAAAATATGAGGTTTTTTTAGGCGGTTTTAAACTGCCACCAATTTTATAGAAACCGCCTCCAATACTATAAGGGTGGTTTAGTCAAACCGCCCACTATAGTGGCGTCGTTAATTACTTTTAGCGGCCAAGTAAAGGCGGTTTTAAAACCGCTTCTAAATATGATATAAGGGCAGTTTTTATATTTTTAGAGGCTATTTAAAAACCGCCTTTAATTATATAAATTTAATGGCGGTTTAAAAACTGCCTCTAAAGAATATGATTTAAGGGCGGTTTTTATATTTTTAGAGGCTATTTAAAAATCGCCTTTAATTATAAAAATTTAATGGCAATTTAAAAACCGCCTCTAAAGAATATGATTTAAGGGCGGTTTTTATATTTTTAGAGGCGGTTTGAAAACCCCCTCTAATGTTGTAAAAAACTTTTATTAAAATTTTCGTTTCAAAATAAAACTTACAATTATATAAAGAAAAAGAAATGCTATTGACACCCCAAATTTTACTTATCACACTTCAATTTCTTAAGAAATGTTATTGGCACCCCACATTTACTTATTATACTTTAATTAATTATCACACCATTATTAAAATAAAACACAACATTCACATTAATTATCCTACTCCTCTACCATTATCCCTCAATTATCCAAATGTAACATACTTACAACATCCATTAACATCTGAACATCTGGATTGGGGACTGGTTGACCAATCATATGTAGCCTGTCTTTGAGTTCATCGAAAGTTTATTGTCCATTATTGTTCGTGTCCATCCTTTTAAACACCTTCTTAATCCTGTCTACTTGCTCCTTTGGCAAGTTGTCTACTACGACGTGCAAAGTATAAAGTGCAACAATTTACAAAGCTTGGAATGTACATAATTCTAAGCAAAACAACATGACTTGTGAATCCTTAGTATAAAACTTACTCTGAGAACTTTCTTCTTAAACTTATTCATCAATGAGAACTGCTTAATCTTTGCTCTGACAGTTTCGCCAAGAGAAACATTAGGGGCTTTATTGGCATTCTGTAACCAAGGATGTTCTTCATATAGAATGCAAGAGAATTATTAGTTCACATACATACCATTCAATATAGCATTCTGTAACACATAAATAATAATAAAATAGAGAGAGATTGCAACACAGATTAGACCCAAAGCATACAACATCAAATCTTTAGAATCCTTCATCAACACAAATTGAAGTTGTGCTATTATTATGTCATGGTTATTCTATACCAATGTTAACAATTGCTATAGCTCTAGGAATGAGGTTTCAGAGCAAGAGGAGCCTAGCACCTTTGATAGCATAATTTGGGTCTATGTGTGTGTCTTTCTGTTGCGGTGGACAGGGGGTCACTAAATGTTGCTAAGCTTCATTGACAAACTTTAGTTTATCTGCTACAATCCATTTAATCTTTTAAATCATTTATACCTAAAGCCTTATTACTTAAACACCACCTTTTTTCTAGCATCATTGCCTTAAACTTTCATATTTGACGTTGGACTACCATATCTATACCCACTCCACTTCAATCTTTTCATTTCAGCCTTCTCTTTAAGATACCTTTCATAGTTTATTTGTTGAATCAAGCATTTATGTGAGCTAATATCCGTCCAATTGGACTAATATTGTTTTGGTGTCAAAGTTACATAGATTTTCAGCTTTGGATGAGAATAAGAAAGAAACCTAATCGGATTTCAAGAGCTTTTCATATAAACTGGAACAACATTCTCTAGTTAGATGAGAACAAGAAAGAAACAAAAACTATGAGCACATTATTAGATGGGAGGATGAGAAGATATCCATTCTCCCTCATTGAGCCATAGACATAGGGAAAAAACAGGGTAGAGAAAGCCACCATTGGATGTGCTCCATAAAGGAGATTCTCCTACACCAAGATTTTTGATAAGTTCAATGAGCAAAAGCATATCAGATGGCCTAAGTCATCCGACTAGACCATTTTGAGGTCCTGGAGAATTTTGTGTAGTACTAATGATTGAGGATCCCACCAACCATGGTTGAATGAGGGTATGCCATAACAGAGAAGAGTTGGAAGACTACTCTTCCCATACTCCCAAGCCGACGTAAGAATACTAGAAAATAAACTTTAACATCTATAAATTCAAAATATTCTATCAAAATTTAATCTAGAGAGAATTGTCCCAAATTAGACTATAGTAAGAAACAAAATGAACAAGCTATCCTCCTCATAGTGGATAGTCAGAAATTTAGAGACCACAACTTAAAAAGATAAAAATGCACAACATGCTTGTCACATGCCAAATAAAATATAACCCAAAGAGCTAATCTATTTTATGGATGAAAGTGAGTGTAGCTCTTAACTACCCTTGAAAGAGATGATGATCATCAAATATATGGAGCATCCCCCTTCTTGTTCCAGAGCCAAGATAACTGTACCAAAGATTTGAAAGAGACCATTTACTTTTTGATAAACTAAAAATGCATAAAAAACTTACCTAATAGTAACCACACATCATTCTGGCATTAAAAAAATATAAATAACTTACTATCAAGCCTATCATATGGCACAATTATATAGGTCTATTTCAGAAATGGCGTGCTTTCTTGGGCATTTGTTATCACTTGCAAAGAGAAATCACCTTATTGGTATAAAGTTGGAATTCAAAGGAGGTTGGGAAGAAAAGATCTAAAATAAAGTAGTACTTACAAAACTTTAGAAAGGCTTATCTATCAATTGATCCAGGTTTCGCATCAAACTGGGACTCCTTGAATGACCCATTGGGATGGGAAAATCATTTGCTCAAAAATATTTCGGAGTTTTCGACTTATTACTCTATTATATCATGTTTGGATATTGGATTATATCTAGGGCTACCAATGGATAAGATTAGATCCCAAATCTAACCTATTCTAATAAGAATCCAATCCAATTGGAAAACCTATCGGATCTAATTGTTTCTAGATCAACCATGTCCCCATCCAAAAGGAGTCTGATACAATAAAATGTGAGAAAGTATGTAAATTATATAGATGAAATTACTCCTAGGACAGATAGTTATAAAATTGAGTTAGGAGAAAAAAAAAAATCTGATAATTCGAATTTAAGGGTTTTTTCCTCGGAACCTGCCAACTTTAAGGCAAGGTGCATGCTGCCCCTGCAACCACAATTCATTTCCACCATAATCATAAGCCAATCACAAAGAGCATGAGAAATGCATAATAGTAAGACAGTCTCAATGACAAACTTGTAACATTTTGCTTGTGGCTACACCACAGTACTTTTTTATGCATAAAAAATCTAAGGCTATACCACAGTATGTCTCAAGTAAACATACCAAATGGTTTGCCCAAAACCTCACATATCTACAAGGACGATATCAACAAGAATGTCAGAAATCTATAATTTGAAGAAAATACTCATCGACAAAGGAAGGTATCCAAGACCCCCAAAATAAGTTAAGCCAAACTAGAGAATATAGAAGGTAACCTAAGCAAGGATGAAGAATGCATCCCAATCAAATTAAAAGGAAACATTTTGTCCAAGAAAAAGTTAACTTTTATTTATTTATTTATAAATAAAAACTATATGACTAGCTTAACAACACCCCCCCTTCCTATAGGGAAGTCCTAAAAAGAAAGATAATTTGAAAATCTTGTTCTAGATGACCCCATAACAAATTTGAAAGATTGCTTGTACAACCTGAATATAAGAAAATGTAACTCAAAGAAAATTCGGGAATGAGACTGTTATTGAAGAACGTTTAGACATGGATTTGTAAATTATTACTGAAATATACAGAACATAGAAAAGAGAACACATCTTTAGTTGAGTTAAATATATATTAAGAAAAAAATGCAGAACAAAAAGAAAAATAAGATTACCTCCATTAATCCAATGTGAATGGCTGAAACCTTTAAAGAATAGTATACTCAAGAGGAAAAGTTAAGTCTCAACGGAAAAAAAAGAGAGCTTAAAGGGTGGCACAACTAAATGGAAAGCATGTATCATGTGTTGGTTGCATACACGTGTAAATTTCAGACTTGGAATAAAAACAATGGATCATGAGAAATCCAGAGTTACATGCTAATAACAAACAAGTAATGAACATTCAATTCTATTAGAAATGGTTAGAAGAATGTGATCGGATAAATATATTATATTTAAAAACAAATAAACATAATAGGATAGTAGAAAAAAGGACAAAGAAGAAATTCTATAAGAGTCAAATTGGGCTTATGAGGGTCAGATTGGACTTGAAACTGATTTTGAAACAAATTTACTACTCATAGATCATAAAATTGACAATAAATAACATTTAGAAGAAATTGTTGATGATCTACCTATTTTTGTTAGATCTATAGGTAGTGAAGAATCAACAAAAAGTAAAGAACAAAATAAGAATTTTAGATTCTTTGCAGAGTGAACTCTTTTGAAGCTTAAAAAAATCCAAATGAACAATTAACAGAATTATAAGAGAAAGAATTCTCTCATAACTCCATAAATCAGACAAGAAAGACACACAAGAGAGATACCCATTATCCATTAATTGTACAATTGAAGCAAATATTTCTATTTTCCTCAGCAAATAATCCATTACCCATTAATGTTCCTCTTAAAAAATTAACCAAAAATATCTTATTCTTTTTTGCTTTTTCAAAAAGAACATGTAACTCTAGGCAATGTAATAGAAAACAAGGGCAAAAGCCGAGGCTCCAAGTCTTTCAATGTAGAAATATGTGATTGATGGAAATAGAAACCCTATTGAACAAGTGCTTCAGAGTTACCATTGAACACATCCATCAAATTTCCATCAGAAACAGAAATTCCAGTTCCAAGCAGTTGCAAATGCATTTCTAATCACTAAGAATACTTCATTGAAAATTTGGTCAATATAACAATTAATACAATTTTCATGGAAATTATAAAAGTATTGGGGACATTTTCAATGAAACCATGGAGAGTGATAGAACAAGCATGAAAACACACTCAGAAGTAAAACTAAAATAAACAACCATTTGGAGTGTAGATATTAAGATAAATAGCATTCCACTACACACCGATGCCTGCATTTGATAGCCTAACAGCCAGGACTATAGTTTTCATGAAAATTAATATCGTTTATCTCGCATCAACTATCTATACATGATTATAATAAACACTTGCTTATGTGTGCTTGCTATTAAGTAAGAATGTAGGTTATTGACATATCATACTAATTAGTGCATGAATGAAGTACGTGTATGCTTATAGACATGTGCTGATATACTTCAAATGCATCAAAATAGGGTGATGTATGGGTACCTAATCAGTTGTAATTCTCTTCTATTAATGAATAACTATTATTGAGTAATTTACAAGTCCTTTATGCAAGTAATTTATAATTTTTTCTGTTATTCTTATAAATTTTATCAATAATTTTAGTATACGTTTTCAGACAATCCTACCATGTCTTAAGCAAAAGTATAACTATGGAAAGTGTTGAGTTTGTTTAACATTGAGAAAATTACAATGTAGTTGTTCCAACTTCAAAACAGAATTTCCAAAATAGAATTTCTAAAACATTGGCCACAGAAAACTCAATAGCTTAAGGATGCTCCAACTCACCTGAGAAGACAAATCTTTGGAATAGCCCAACCTCAAAGTTTTCTAACTTATATGCAAGACCAATTACAAGATGAATCACATAGGGTATTTTTATCATAATTGACTTATTCACAAAACATTCATTTGAATTTCGAAAGAACGAAAATCTAAAGAGCATCAAAACAACATCAAAATCAGAACAAATGAGTTGTTCTTAAATGTACCTCTCCTTTCCTGAAAAGAGAAGTCTGAGAAGTTATGTAAATCCATTTACTGTTATCTTCAAAATCCTTAGTATACACGACAAGTAAAAGAAGCCATGAATTCTCTGCAAATATATAAAAATAGATAGATAGAGAGAGAGAGAGACAAACAAAATCAGTGAAACCCTAGATAAGATTTTGGGATTTTCGAATTCATTTTGTATGAGGGAAAATGTGATTCTGAATTGAAAAATCCGATTAGATCCCAAAATAAACTAATAAAGAAAGTAAGAGAACCCTAACCTCATTTTCAATCAAAAAATCCAAAAATTTCTTCAGCGAGAAAGTGTAAGAGTGAGAGATCGATAATGAGAGAGTGCGAGAATGGGTTTAGGGTTCAGGAGCAAGAAAGGGTTGAGGACGATTGAAGATAAGAAATTTTGTGATTTTAAAAACGCCATTCAAAGGAGCCTCGTTTCTTCCTCATCGCCTATCCCAACATTTAAAGAAAAACACCTTAGATTTTTGCCATTAAAATATTTCTTCTTTTCCTTAAGCTGCTCCTCAGTCTTCAATGGCGTCGTTTCGTTTCTTCTTTCTCTTAAGCTGCTCTTTAGCCTTCAATGACATTTCCAATGAAACTGCCTCTAAACCTCATACTTCAATGGCTTTTCCAACGAAGTCGCCTCCAAAGCTCCTTTTATTTTCTTATCCCAACCCTTCAACAAATCGTTGGTGCGAAAACGCCTCCAATCAATCTACCTTTTTCTTCTTCCACGGCGGTTTCCGACGAAACAGCCTCCAAAAGCCCGTTTCATTTTCTTATCCCGACCCTTCAATAAAACCGTCCAAAAATAAGAGCCTCTAAAAGCCCTAATTTTTGTAATGTTAATTAAAGTGTCCCATGGGTGTTGATCAAATCAAATATCTTGCCAATATAATGGAAGCTATGGTTTTCAAGCCTCTTTTCCCATATAACTCATTTTTTTGTCATAGTATTTTGGATTGAATTGTTAGTCACGTGCACAATTTGTAATTAGGTTGTTATGCCAAATAACAATTGATGCTCTTATATGGTTTATATGTAAAATAAGACTTCTTACATGCTAAACTGATTTTGTTTTATATCTTCAATATCAATAGTCATGCCTTTTATAATGATTGGATATGTAGTGTTATTTATCAGGGTATATTTGTTTCATATCTTCTATGCCTTTTATATTTGTTTTCGGTATGTAGTGTTAAGAAATAATGATTGGATATATAGTGTTCTTTAATTATTTGTGCCTTAGTTAATAGGGTGATAATTTTATTTTTAATCAAACATTTGAAATGTTTGTTATTGATTAGATATGCCTCATAAAGAAAAAAGAGCAAATTGGACAACGGAGCTTAAGAATTTGTTTATCAACCTATGTATTGAAAAAGTCAATCAAGGTAGGAGGTTAGGAGGGAGCTTGAAATTCCATTGCTGGATAAGGATAATTACTGAGATAAAGAATATTACTAAAGAAGAATTGACTCAACGATAACTAAAGAATGAATGAGATTATCTAAAAAGGCTCTACGGTGTTTGGGTGAAACTTACGACCACCACCAGTCATGGATACAACGTTGAGACGGATACCTTCGATTGGTCGGATGATAAATGGAACAACTTCATTAAGGTAAATTTTAAAACTATTTTTTTCTATTATTCTTTCAAAATGTGGTTGAAACATTCTAACTAGGTTAAATACATTTCATGTTACAGAAATACCTTATTGCGAAATAAGTCCGTACGAATTCATTGAAGGATGTAAGAAGTTGACTATTTTGTTTGAGTGCACTTTAGCAGAGGGAAACAGTGGATGGGGTCCACATCGAACATGATTGCCTATATATTTTGCTGCATCTACAAATTTATATGATACTAATGCACTAAGTTTGGATGCATTTAATGAGGAAGAGAAAATGACTATACCCACCGCTCCAAATACCCAAGATGCAAGTCAAGATTATTAAGAACTTGCTTGTAGTTCTTCAACCAATATGCGTTGAAACAATAATGATTTTTTTGAGCTTCAAAGTACTGTATAATCCCTTGTCATTATATTTAGAAAAGATCTTGACAATAGCTCGTTTATTCCTGATTGTATTAAGATATTGAAACAAATGACTAATTTGAAAAAGAGGAATTATCTGTATAATCTTGCGCTCAACACATTTGTCAAATCGAAAGAGTATCGTGAAACAGGAATGGTGTTAGATGATGAAGATGAGCGATTGTCTTGGTTAAAGAGTTTTGTTTAAATGAATTATGTTACTTTTATGAATGAACTTTGTATGAACATTATTATGTGGTACAATATTTTTTATGAGTATAAGTTATGTACTAAACTTTGTGATAGATATTTTTTAGTTATATAATATTTTGTTGATTGATGAAAATATTTTGTTGGTGGATGGATATATTTTTATCATAAAATTTTGTTGGTGGTTTTGTTCTTATTATGTTTGTATTCTTATTTGGAAACAGCTATGCATCCAATGCTTAGGACACCACAAGGAAGGAAAATATTATTAGTAATAATGATGTTATTATTGGAAAGTCTGAAGCAATTATCTATCACACGTGAACTTGTGAATGTATCATCACTATTTGGTGCAGAATTTATGAAGGAACTTCTAGATGGATCTTTTTCAAATTGTTATGAATTATTGAGGATGGAGAAGAGTGTATTCACTAGCCTTTATCATTTATTTCAAGATCGAGGATGGCTACAAGATAGTCGATATGTTAGAGTATCAGAGATGATTGTAATATTTCTTATTGTAATAGGTCATAATTATAGGTATCGATTGGTTAAGAATCGATTCTAGCATTTATTGCAAACAATCCACAAATACTTTCATAAAGTGTTAATTACAATATTATACTTTTCAAAGGAAATGATTACTGTTCCATCTCTTGATGGATCCATGGAAGAAATTAGAAGTCACTGACGTCTTAGGTAAATATTCAAGGTACATTTTACATTAGGGGTTACATAATAATTATATACATATCATTAAATAAATAATATTAGTGTTATTAAATTGTGGAGGGGGCAATTGGTACGTTAGATGAAACACTCATTCATGCGTGTATTCCAACATACAAACAAATATCTTATAGAGGAAGAGGAAAATCTGATTGCTATCAAAATATTATGACCATTTGTAATTTTGATATGATTTTCATGTATGTCCAAGTCGACTAAGAAAGAGTGACACATGATTCACGGATCCTAATGAAGACTATTTCTGACCTTACAAATAGATTTTCAATACCTCTACCTGGTAAAAATAATATTTATTTATTTTATATTAGGGATTAGTCATTACATTTTATAAATTTGATGTGATGTTATTTTTGTTTTGATGTAGATAAATATTATCTTGTTGATGCTGCCTATACATAAACACGTGGGTTCATGGCACCATATCGTAACGTTCGATATTGGTTGTCTAATTTTCATTGTGGGAGATCTAGGATAAAGAAGAGATATTCAATCATTCACATGTCAAGTTGAAGAATGTAATAGAGAGGTCTTTCGGAGTTCTAAAAGCATGTTTCCCAATTTAAAAAAGATGGCGCCATTTACTTTTTCAACACAACAGAATATCGTGATTGCATACATGGCCATTCACAATTTTCTTCGTAGGATTTCAATGACGGATGAGCTATTAAGATAATTTAAAAATGATGATGTTTCTCTAAATATGACTAACGATGGAGATGACCTTCACGAGATCAATCATTTATATGGGCAAAATGAACGAGCGTTCATGATTAATTTACGTGACCAAATTACGAATCAACTTATCAATGTAAATCCTTGAACTTACGTGAACTATGTTATTTGAATTTATATTTTAAGTGAACTATGTTACTTAAATTTATTTTTAGACATTTTGTATGATGTGAATACATCTTTATTTTCTCGTTTGTTTGTTATTAGAATACATGAATGCAAGTCCTTGCAAACATTTGAATTTATGTTGATGTATGTTTATTTTCATGTTTGTTTCTATCTTTATTACTTGTTTTATTTATAATATTGTATTGTCTATTTAGATAGATGTAAAAATCCCATGTGCGTGTAGTGAAGGCCATTGCTAAGTTAGTATATTAGGAACTTCAAGAAATCCAGATCGTTTGTATATAAAATGTCTAAATGCGGTAACTTTATAATTTTTTTTATGACATTTCATTTGAAATCATATGTCATTATCTAAAATGTAATATTTATTTGTTTGTATATTTTAGATTGAAAATAATAAATGATGTGAATTTTGGATTTTGTTGGATGAATTGAGATGGTGTAAATGTGGATGTGGACCATGCAAATTATTAACAATTACATCCAACAAAAATGGTAACAAAGGATGAAGATTTTATTGTTGTCCTAAATAAACGATAAGGTATTAGTTAAAGGTGGTATACCATAAGAATGATATAATTCAATGTCATATTATAGATTAATACATTTATGAATTAATGTATTTAATTTTTATGTTATTTTTACTATAGCCAGTACACAATGGTTGTGGCTTATTCACATGGTATGAGGAGCCAAATATTGTTTCAACAACAAACGTGAAAGAAGATGAAGCAAAAATTGAGTGCAAAGATAGAGAGATTGAGAAAATTTGGACCAGCATTGTACATATATGCAAGAATTTGAAAGAAAAATTCAATCTAAAAAAGATGAATAGAATTGTATATTATTCAAAATATGGGTACAATGACTTATATTTGTAATTTAAAATATTAAACTAGATTATCTTTTATATGTATGTTTTTTTTATTATGTATGATGTAAAGTAGCAGTTAAAATAGTCGAACATATTGTATTATGTGATTACAATAGTTGAAAAGAGTAATATAGTTAATTTACCAGTTTTCAGCATTAAGTAACAAATAATCTTATGTGATTACAACACTTAATTTGAACTAGTTCAGCACAATTCAGATTGGTAAACAGACAACAATTTCAGCACTTAAATTCAGCGTTTATACAGTTTCAACAATTATAATAATTCAGCACTTATTTGTTCAGTTTTAACAAACGGCACCTAAGACTTTTCAAAAGAAAAAAGTAGAAAAAGAGAGAAAATCCAAGAGAGGAGAGGTTAAGAGGTTTGAGAAGATTAAGATCTAGAATAAGGTAAAACTAGGTGATAAAGGTGTTTCCTTTTATCGATTTACCCCATTTTTTAATAATGAAACTAAACTTCATGGGCGTAGCCTTTGGTTAAACCACGTAAAATCTCATGTTGTGGGTATTGTGTTCTTATTCTTCTATGTGTGGTTGTTTATCTTCTTTGTATTTGCTACTAATAGTTAGGTTTGTCATTTATTTCCATTATCAAATAAAGTCTTGGAAGATGTGGCATATAAGGTGTTTGGTTAAATACCCAATATGTGTTCGATCAAACTATTAAGTGGATTTCACAAAGGTGTTCACATATACGACAAATTGTATTAGAGCTTAGGTAATCCAGGGGGTTTGCAATGGTGGAGAAGGATACAACGATAATTGGAAGTTCTGGTGAAATGAAGTTATTTGATGGAAAATCAAATTTCACATTGTGGCAAAGGAAGATGGGGAATATTCTTATCCAACAAGGACTTTATAATTGCATTTGGGGCATTAAAGCAAAGTCGGAAAGCATGTCCAATGAGACAAGGAAAGAGTTGGATTTGAAAGTTACTAGTTCCATTGAGTTGCATGTTTTCGATGAAGTCATGTACAACGTCATGGAAGAAAAGACCGCACAGGGAACATAGGATAAGCTTGAGAAACTTTACACAAGAAAGATTTTGTCCAATAAGCTATTACTTAAGGACCAACTCTATGGCTTAAGGATGGAAGAGAGACAAGACATCATGGAGCACTTGAACACGTTCAATCGGAATTTTAGTAATTTGTTAAAGGTAGAAGTGAATTTTAAAGAAGAAGACAGAGCATTGCTCTTGTTGAAATCACTTCCAAATTCTTTCAAATACTTTCGGACTGCACTTATGTTTAGAAAGGAGACCCTCAAGTTTGAGGAGGTGGTTCAAGACTTTATCTTTTACGTGACAATGAACAAGTCAAGTGAAAAGGAGGTTTAAGGGGAATGAATCTTTGCAAGGGGTTCTAGTGAGCGAGGCCGAAAAAAGGAGAAATACAAATTCAACATAAAAAATTCTACATCCAGATCTAAAAGTGAGAAAGAAGCAAAGTGCTACTATTGTAGTAAGAAGGGACATTACAAAATAGAGATAAAAGAAGGGAAAAAAGATGAGTCAAGCTCCACGACAAACATATCATCGAAAAAAGATTGGAGAACTATCAATGACATATTCGAGTAATATCACCTCCAACTCTTGGATTTTAGATTCTGAGTGTACTTTCCATATGTGTTCGAATTGTGATTAATTTGACTCCTATGAACCTTATGATGGTGAAGATATTCTAATGGATAACAATGCGACATGAAAAGTCATTTAAACGAGTACCGTGAATATAAGAATGTATGATGAGGATGTTAGAACCTTGGGTAGTGTGAGACATGTACCATCATTAAAGAAGAATTTGATATTTTTTGGTACACTCGACTCAAACAGATGTTCTTTTTTGGAAAATATTGGAGTTGCAATATCCATGGAGGAAAATTCTAAAAAGGATGAAATTCAATTTTGACATTTAAGACTTCACCATATGAGTGAAAGAGCAATGCAAAAGTTACATCGATGATAATTGTTAAAGGGTGTTGGACCATACAAGTTAGAATTTTGTATATTTTGTGTGATGGAAAAATAAAGTAAGATGTCGTTCAAGGTTGTAAATAAAGAAATCAAGAGTAAGAGGTTGTTAGATTACATTCATTCCAATGTGTGGGAGCTTATACCTACTAAATCAAAAGGTGAAACTCGTTACTTTGTCATTTTCATGGATGATTTTTCAAGAAAAGTTTGGGCTTACTTTATAAAGGAGAAATCTGAAGTCTTTGCCAAGTTTGTGGAATGAAAAATTGAAGTAGAAAATCGAGCGGGAAGAAAAATCAAATTCTTGAGAAAAACGACAAGGGGGGTGAGTACAAAGATGGTAAGTTCTTAAAGTTTTGCCAAGAAGAAGGCATTACAAGGCATTTTACCATGAAGAAAAATCTTCAACAAAATGGTGCGGTCGAGATGATGAATATAACTCTTGTGGAAAGGGAGAGATGCATGAGACTATATGTGGGGTTGCCACAACCATTCTGGGCAGAATTGGTTAACTATACTTGCTATTTGGTTAATTAGTCATCATCAAAGTTACTTGAGTTTAAATGTGCTGAAGAGGTATTGCAGGGCAAAGAAGTTGATTACTCTATATTGTTAATTGTTGGTGACAAGGTAGTTGTTATCGAAATTCTTATTAGCACGAAAAAGACTAAAAGGAAAGAACCTCAAATTCAATTTGAGGTGGGTAGCACATCTAGTGAGAAAAAACAACAATGAGAGGGGGTTCATGATAAGCCTTCTAACATAACACAAGGAAAGTCAAGAAGAACCATCATACCACTTCGAAGGTATGGATGGGAAGATAAAGTGCACTTTGCATTAGTGGTAAGCAAGGGAGATCTCACTAAGTCGATTAAGAGGGACAAGTTTGAGCATCGCTTAAACTTACTTAATTTCATTCCTTGTTGAGATTAGAGGGCACCTCCTTACTTGAGGTGCATGTAGATGAGATGTTTCTAATCAAGGTGGAGGTGTTATAAACACATTGAAATTCCAACATTTTCAAAGGTTGAAAAGTTTGTTCGCCAAGGTGGAGTTGTTGAAGTATGACTCAAAATCAATTAGGCCCGATCAAAGTGTGTGTGTGTGTGTGTGTTTGTTTTTGGGTCGGTCAAAGGTAATTTGAATTGGGTTTGTAACTTATATAAGTAGCCTACTTATGTGATGCTTTTAAAAGGGGTTTATGTTCTTTTATTGTAACTAGAAGTCTAAGTCTTTTCAACTGAAGAGAATAGAGAAAAAAGAGAACTCAAGAAAAGAGAGATTGAGAAGTTTGGGTAGATTGAGATTTAGAAGAATGTGATGCTAAGTGATAGAGGTATTTCCTTGTCATTATCACATAAGGTCTTGAAAGGTATGGTATATAAGGTGTTTGGTTAAATACCCATCATGTATTTAATCAAATTGCTAAGTAAGGTTCACAAAGGTGTTCACATACATAACAAGAGAGACATAATATAATATATGAGTTTCGAATACGAACGGATTCAGATTTGAGTATGACCTTTTATTGTTAGCATTGAGCTCGATGCTTAGGATGGTAAACAACAAGAAGTCAACAACATTAGAGCTCGTTATTTTGAAGCGTCAAGCTTGATTCTTTTTTAATTTCTTTTGCAAACTATAGATTGATTTTCTAATTTTATATTCATGAATATAATTTGACGACTTCCGTATAATACACAAATGGTGTGTATTTTTATTTAATTTTTCTTGAAGTTCATATTACACTTGAAAGCCTAATGTTTTTTTATTCATGTATTTATCTTATTGTTCAAGATTCACGAATGTCTAGTGCTCGGCAAATGATCCAATACTTTGAAATACTAATTGAGTCCCAGCAAGAAAAGTTTAGAAAAAACACAATTTAACATTTCTTAGGTACGAGCCAATATTGAGGGAAAGGGCCCAAGCCTGCAAATTATCAAAGAAGGTGGGCTAGCAAGAGGTGGGTCATGCTTGGGTTTACTAAACTATCTAAGAGCGTGGCCCGGCCTACATAATTGTTTGAATGAAGTTGGGCTGGGCTAAAGGCAAGATGTGCTCGGATTTAATAATTTTTTTTAAAGGCTTATCTGATCCGACCTGATCGATAATTTGTTGGGCTATAGTTTGCTAGACCTGATTAAAACCCGACCAGGCACTGTTGAAAGTCCTACTCGTATACCTCCAAACGCAACACGTTGATCGTACAAATACATTTAATTACAACTTAACAAACATATGGGACCTACATCAATCATAATATGTGAATTCTAAATGTATATCTAATCACTAAATGTGGGATCTACATATGACTCCAATCTCATGACTTGTAAAATGATGTAGCAAAAAGTGCAAACAAATTGGGTCATCAAACACATCATTGTATGATTGCCAAAAATAAGTATAGATTCATAGAATTCTAAAAAAAAAAGCTATAATAATAATAATAGAATCTAACAAACAAGAGGATCTAACCACAAACAAGCAGATAAAACCATTTCGGGCATCCTTAATTTTCAAGTACAATATAGGTGGAAATTAGGAGGGATAATCAATAATAACTATAAATTAATTTTAAAACTCGACCTAGTCCAGTCCAACCTAGTCGAGTTAGAATTGGGTTAGAGGAGTCTAATCAAACCAACTAAATAAAATTGGAATCCCCCCCTTTCCCCCAATTTCTTGGTTGAATGGTATAAAATGGACGTGCATGATTCAGCCAATCTCCAATTCAACTTGGCTGATTTTTTTCTTGTACACCCTATTTCCGTCGCTTGGTTTTAGCTTATGGATCGAACAAAATTTACAAGGAAGTACATGAAAATATCAATTTTTTTTTTAATTAATGTACCATAATCTTCAAACCTTAAAAAAAAGAAAAATATTGGATTTTTAAAGTAAAAGATGATGAAAAATACTAGGATTTTCTACAAGATATTAAGGAGGTTAAGAACAAGATTAAAAGATTAAAACTATTCTACTAGGAAATGAATGATTTTATAAAGAAAAATTAAGACTTTTGGTTGCAGATTGAAAATTTAGGATATTTAGATTTTTTGTGTGTGTTAATTTTGTAAAGAAGAACAAGGTCAAAGGGGGCGTATAATAAATTTAAAATATAAGGGTATTTCTAATATTCACCAAAATGTAGAGTGATGTCTAAATTATTTAAAAAAATTGAGGGGAGGAGGCCAACACTACCAACTTGAAAGCAAAGAAATATCTCAAATATATCCAGAGCATAACGGTATCTATATCCAGAGCATAACGGTATCTAAGTTGTAAGAGATTTTTTTAATCTCCCACTCCTCGAGATCACTTGATTTCTTGATCCTTGAATTTCATATTGTAATAAATGAATGCTTCGGTTGTCTTTTCCCATGAGCATTTTTTTTTAAATTATTTATTGTCTTCTTTATTAGTCTTCACTTGAAAAGAAAATAATGTGGTGCTAGTCAAAGGATCTTCGACGATCAAGTTAAAACTAGTAAAAGTTGCAGAGCAAAAAGAAGAGAATGTGAGTAAGGAATTCCTATGTGGCTTGTGCCTTGTCTTTGAGTGTAAGTGTTTCTCTTATTTATAGAGTGAGCTCTTTAATGGGGGTAGTAAACTTGATTGTAACCACTTCCCATATTGTTTAGTATTTATGATAATAAAAACCTATGATGCTTTGATGTTCATGAAGACTACTCCTCATAGTTCTTATAACCTACATAAGGAGTGCTTTAATGTGTGCAATTGCTTCAACTCGATGATTATTCAATTCTCCAAGTTGACTTAGTCGAGTTATGTATCTATAACTCTTTCGGGCACCGTATCTATTTTACCATGATGGTAGAGCTTGTGCTACATGAGTAGTCTTGTTCGAGATGATGATTAATTGTAGTGTCATTACCACTTGGGTAGCTTTGTGCAATATTAATTTTTTTTTTTTCTTTTTCGAGTAGATTGGTCTATTGTAATTGATTATGGTAGAGAAGAGTTGGCTTGGAAGGCCAAATGCGTAGATAGGTTGGTCTAGATGTTGAACCATCTTGTGGGATTAAATCAAGGGGGTCAACCAAGAGGGCCGAACCTCTTAAAATAATAAATAGAGGGGTTGGCCAATGAGACCAAACCATTTAGAAGTAACGGGAGAGGTTTGTCCAAGAGGGCCAAACCTCCTAGAGGGAGTAAGAGGGCCAAGGGGCCGACCCTTTAGTGGGATCGAGAGAGGGGTTGGCCAAGGTGGTTGAGCCACTAGTGGGGTCAAGAGAGGGGTCTACCTAGGTGGCTGAACTCTAGTGAGATTGAGAGATGGGTCGGCTAAGGTGACTGAACCTCTGGATTAAGTAAGATGAAGGGTTGGCCAAGAGGACTGAACCTCCTTGATGAAACATATAGAGGGGTCACCCAAGAAAGCTGAACCTTTTAAGATGAAACATATATAAGGGGTTGACCATGGGACCCAAACCACCTAAGATGGAACATATAGAGGGGTTAGACAAGAGGGTTGAACGACCTAGTTCGGCTACATTGAGGGGTCAACTTCTTAGGAGGCGAACCTCCTATGTTTTCAGTTGGGTCAAATTTAATTTTGTTTGGGTTGGAATGGATCTGATTGCCTCGATTTAATAAATTTGCTAATCGTTAGGAATGAAATATTTTTGGTTCCTATATAAGTCATCAAAACGTTGAAGGAGTGGCAACATTGTGAAATGGGGCAAGTAATCAAATATCAAAATAAGACAGTATGTCACACATTCACCAAAATATAGAAGGCTTCTAAATCACCTAAAATATTGTGGCGAAAGGAGGGGGGCAACAAAGACAAAAGGGCATACCATTAGTTTTGAAATACAAGGGAATCTTAAATATTCACCAAAAATCAAAAGGGTTATCCCCTGCCCTTGGTTATAGTTGAGTATCAATTACCCACATGCATTTTATATTTTAATTTTTTAATTTTAAAGTCAACATGATTAAAACAGACCCAGACCAACTACAACCTTAGGAAGAACAAACCTCTTTTGTGCTGAGAGAGAGAGGATATACACATAATTATTAGAAAAAGAACCACAATCAACCTCAATACAACCCACAATATCTTGAGAAGAAGCAAGGAGGCTAGCAGTCCTGTTAGTCTCTCTAAAGACATAGCTATCAAACACATATTAAAATAACTTGATAAGGTTGTGTTTGACATAAGGTATTTATTTTTATATTTTTAAATGTTATTAACAATAAGGAATTGTGGGTAGATTTTTTTAATCCAAATCTCTGTTACGAACTCTCACAAATGCTACCAACTGACAAAGATGAGTATTAAGTTGTCTGTCAAGATTGAGTGCAAGATAATAGTTACACAAGAAAATCATGAATGGCAAGTGGACATGTCTCACTAGGTAATGGAGCATACGCTTTATACCCTACACTTTGCCCTATATGTTTTGTCCTACATGGGTAAGAAGTTTTGGAATGAGCTGATTTTTTATGAGGATGATCTCTACGGTTAGAAGAAGATTCTCCTCATAAAAAATCAGCCCATTCCGAAATTTCTAACTCCATGTTTACAAGTTGAAAAATCGTGGACCATCCATTTTTTGTAAACCATTTTTTATGGGATTAGAAGTTTTGGAATGGTCTGATTTTTGGTGAGGATGATCTTCTCACCATAAAGATCATCCTCACAAAAAATCAGCCTATTCCGAAACTTTTAACCCATGTAGGACAAAACACGTATGGTAAAGTGTAGGGTACCAAACAAGACTCAAAATAATAATCTACATATTATCTTAAATATTAAGGTAGACAACACGAATCCTTTTCTAACATTTTATTTTTTCTCGAACTATAGCATTAATGGGGTCAATATACCTGGAATCAAACTATATCATGTATCACATATGAAGGTTTTAGTTCATGCCTTGAACCATATATTTAATTTTGGCTCCACACAACTTATTGGAGTACAATATCTATAACAAAATATTTTTCCTTGCTCCAACCTTCTGCTTATTAAGATGGGATTATTTCTACTTTATAGATCAGATGATTCTATGCTATATGTAGTATTTTAGTTTATGACTAAATTACCCTCAAAGGATTTCTTGGGTTAACTCTATCTTATTTATGAGACATTACTATTAGGGGTGCAACATGGCTCAGTTTGGTTTGATTTAGGGCCAAATTGAAATCGAATTGACATAGGTTGGTTCTACTAAAAAAAAGAACCAGATCCGAACCAAACCAAATTAATCTAAACTAAGGTCAGTTTGGTTTGATTCAGTTTTTTGGATTGCAAATATCTGATAAACCTCATTGGAAGCAACATATTTTTAATGAAAAAATAAATAAATAATGGACATGAAATTTCAAATAATAAGTCATTAGTTTATCCATAAAAAAAATTTCATTAATCTATCCATAAAAAAGGTTATTAATCAATGTCCTAACTCCTAAAAGTAATAAGTCATTAAGGGGTTTGGTTCCGTTATATACAAGTCTTGAATCGAAAATCGAACCAAATTGATTGGTTCTTCATTTTCTCAACCCATAACCAAACCACAATTCGTTTCAAACCAAACCAAACCAAATCAAACCAAAGCTACTGATTTGGTTTGATTCTCGATTTGAACTGGACCAAGTTGCACCCCTAATTACGATCAATCAATTAGTTGTTAATAATTGGTAGGTGAAAGCAAATTTTGAACCCACTCACGTACCACTACACCTATAACTGTAACAAACTTTGCAAGTTGGCGCCTTTGTTTAGGTTGTAGAAGTTCATTTCCACTAAATGAGTTGCAAATTCCGAAAATGTTCTTAGCCCACAAAGTACATTTACTAAACATGGTACACCAAATAATTGATTATTGATGTCGCAATTGTGATTCTTATAGGAATAATTTAAAGAGAAGTGATTCCATAAAAAACACTTTGATTGAAAAGCAGATTTAACCTCTTAAAAAGAAAAAAGAAAATAAAAAGGTGAATGGATAAATACATGATTCGGCAATTTGGCTACATCCATAGAGGAAAGGTCTTCCCTTAGGTTTTTTCTATACCTTGTCAACAGAAGAGGGTACAATACATAAGAACACAGAAGAGTTCCCTTGGGATCCAACAAAGTAGGATGAAATCCCTCCAACAATAAGGCTAACACCAATATACACCAAATGAGTCCTCAAAAACTGCAACCAAACAACACCTTTAGAGTCATGGATGGACTGTTGTCTAAGACCTTTAGTAGAAAGTGTACAATCTGTTTCTAATTTTCCATCAAAAATTCATTATAAACTATTACAATTGCATCGATCTTGGATAGATCAATTGTGCAGCCAAGAGTTTTTGTATCAATTGATTAACGGCCCACACAATTATTGGCTAAGATGGCTTATCTGCTCATCTTTGTAAAAATATTGTCTCACCAAATACTATTGCACAAAAGCTTATTATCTAGAGAGAGATTCTCAAAACCAATGAAAAAGAAAGTTAGGTTTTGGATGCAAGGGAATGAGTTTGTAGCTTATACAATTCCAAGGGCAGATCTTCAAAGATTAAAAAAAAATAAAAATGTAATTTAGATAAATATTTGAGATATCCTTAAGATTTCAAACTGATGACATACCCTTGAGGGTAGTCTTCAAAGAGAATAACAGAAAATGACCAAAATACCCTCATCTTCTACCTATTATGACTAGGGCTTAAAATGGGATGAATTTTATCCGAAATTCAAGTGATCCAAATTTGAATTTAGCGGGTTTGATTTCTTCAAGTAAATCCGAATTAAAATATAGTTTGGATATGAGTTGATGTCCCTTGACCCAAATCAGATCTGGGTCGGATACAGATCCATTCCTATACCTGTCAAGATTCGACTGATATATTACTTTGCAAGTTGTATTTTTATATTTTTCAAATTATCTTTCATTAACCAATGATGGTTGGGTGTAGTGGTAAATTCCTTTATTTAAAATGTAGAGGTTTTGAATTCAAATCACCATTTGGTTGCATTTTAGTGATTTTATAAGAAATAACCTCAAATGGTATACTTAAATAACTGAAAATCATGTCATAGCATAAATTTTATGAAATAGACAATAATTAAAAAGTAATAAACATCCGTATCCTTTGTCAACATACCAGTTCTTTTTTCAAAATAAAAAAAATAAAATACCGAACTTCAAAATCTTATAAAATATTTAAAAAAAAATGTAAGCAAATCTCGAAAATAAATAACTTTTTTCATCAACCTGTACATATTCAACTTTAAAACCTCGTTGTTCAACTTTTAACGAAATAATTTTTAATCATAAAGTAAATATGTTAGAAATATATAACTACAATCATTATTTAAAATAGTTAACTAGATAACATTTAGATTTTATAAATTAAAATAAAATAGATTTAATAATCAAGTACAAATAATGGTAGTGTATCGATTAGGAACGTTGATAACCATGGCTAGATACCTCCTAGTCAGGATCTGAATATGTTTCAAACTTCATCGATGTGTAATCCCATTGTTAGTTCTTGATTTTGTAGTTAGTCGCTACACTTATCACATTAGGGTGGCTATTTATCTAGTTCAAATTGGCCATTGACTGTAATCATAAGGTACAAGTCATTTCACGAAGTGTTAATACGTTCGACTACAACTAGACAGTTAATAATCATTAACTCATCATCTTCATCTAAGTCTATCAGATGAATATATGGTTCCCTAAGATATTTCTACACTTTCTACCACTACCTTTACATTACATAGTTCACCGATAAAAATAGAGATGAAACTTTTAGATATTAGTTGTGATACTATTCCTCTATGGATCCCATACTACAAAAGAGTTTACTCTTGCAATTGTTAATCCTAGGATAGTATGCCACTCTGGACGTAATATGACAGGCTATCCCTTAAAGGTTTTCACAAACTCTTTAATGGATCTCAAGATAGTTACATATAGATATCTTTTATTTTGAAAATAAAATAAAATGAAATATACAAGTGTGTGGAATGAATATTTGATATCCTACTATGCAACGACTCAACTCGTAAAAATAAAATAGTACTCATCACCTCACGAGAACAGAATCGTAAATAAACATGCAACCATCGCCTCGAGATAATAAAATGTAAATTAACCCTTCAATATCCACTCACCACCACACATAAACAATAAGAGTCCACACTCTCCTTTAAATAAAACCAAGAACATCGTATCTACAATGCAATCCTTCCGAATATCTACCTTTAAATCATTTTCTTTCTCAACTCACCAAATCTTTGTAAATTTTTTGAAGAAATAAAAGTAAATTTTTCAATAAATTCAAATATCAATACTCATTTTATAAAATAATTTGAAGATAACGATAAAAAATGGTCATAGATAGTTTATGTAAATAATTCGAGGCAAAACCATTGAATGTTAGTTAAAGTTGTGAAAAATTGATGAAAATTTGGGTAAGTGTTAAAAAAGTGATTTTGTAAAGTTCTTCAAATTGAAAATGAGATTTTAGAGATGAAAGTCTTAAGTAGAAGATTTGACATAATGTAATGTTTAAAGATTAGTTCGAACGAAATATCTAAGAAGTTGTGAGTCGAAAATTTGATTAAAACATCAAAAATCGCATTTTGTTCTTGAACCAAAAAATTAGATTTTTATTTGCTGAGATTTGAATTTTTAAACCATTCCCATTGTTTCCAAATGACTTTTTAAATTATTTCCATTGAATTTTTACTTAAATGTTTTTAATGAATCTAAGGTGTTGAAAAGTGTACAAGCTGGTGGGGAAAAACAATGCTGAAAATAAATTGAATTGGAACTTTTTACATAGAGTCAGTAGATTGAGGTAGAAGGTCGGTCAACTGAGTGTGTTGGGTCAACCGAACCTTAGAGTTGTTCACCTTGAAGTTATTTGTGAGGCAAATGGTTGGTCAATCGTGGTAGAAGGTGGGTCGATCAAGCATAAATGATTGGTCATCTCTTCGACGAATTTTTCCTAAATCTATCAAAACTCTTCAAAAATAATTTTTTAAATCGATTCAACAAGAAAATACACTAGACAAAAAATTTTAAACATGATTTTATAAGAGATCAATATTTCTTTAATTTAAAATAACACATACAAGATTTTAAAATAAAAAACTATGATGCATTAAAAACTATGACTATTAGGAAGGTCTAGAAGTTCTTCTACAATCGAAAACTCAACAAGAACATGAAAAAGAAATAAAGATTCATATGGAGCACTAAATATTACATCTGAAAGGATGATCTTTTAAAAAAAATCTTTTATCCTAACTTTAATGAAAATAATATTAGATTTTTAAAATTGAATCTACGATGTAAATCAAAATTAAGACTAGTAGGAAAGTCAAAAAGTTTTCTACTTCAAATTTGAAGGCTAAAAACTTTACGAAGCATGCGAGAGAACAAGTTGGGTAAAAGGTTCTATGTCGTATGTTGTCGAAATTTCTAACTTGTTATATTTCTTCGAAAGTTGTGATAATTTAATCGATTTTCTCTTCTATGCTGGCATCCAACAAAAACTCATATTAGATGAAAACCTAGGTTGAAGATGGAGGAAGATTAGGGGTTTCTTTAGGATTTTCTTTTAGAATAAGAGAATGTGGGAAATAAATGAATAATTTTATAAATTATTTATAGTGTTAAACGGACGTAATGGTCACTGTAAAGGGAAATACTTGAGCACTAATCTAAGTCGTACACGTGTCCAAACCAATTAAGTGGTACCACGTGCAGATCAGCATGCGGGCACTGCCCTTCAAACAGGGTAGGTCAGAGTAGAGACCTCCCTAGCCTAGTGAGAAGGGTAGCATAGCCTTAAGCAAATCCAAGTTAGCCAAACCAGGCAGACCAGGTCATAAAATAACTGTAAGGCTGATTCGCGCACGCCAGTCCCAGAGATCCTGTAGGAGGTCTTTGCAGTTTAGTACAATCAATTCAAAAGATCTCGATTAGGTAAACAACTCCGCAGAGTCGGTAGATATCCCATGATTATTGCCTATAGAAGGGGAAACCTTATGAACAGCTAGGGGGGATAAATAACACAATAAGCACTATTGAAAAGGGATTTTTTGGGGGGATTAGAATTAAATCAATTTTCTTAGACTATTCATTTGCTTCTCTAACTTGAGCGTATGAGTGATTTTGGTAGGTACCATGCTGTCTCGGGGAGGCAGGTGCTAGGAAAGACTTCGGATCAGTGTGGTTGAATCCATCAGAACCGTCCAGTGGATTCTGATCGCACAATCACTATTTAATTTATTTTGTTTTAATTAAAAGTCAATGTTCCAAACCTCGATTTTCACGATTTTATACTCTATTTCGGTTAATTTTTTGGTACAGATCTAATGATGTAATCGATTTTGAAAAATTCCGTTTAAAAATTTTTCTCCTATTCGTTGACCTGTTAATTTCCTCGAGATACATGTTTAAAAATCCGGGGCGTTACAAACTTTGTCTCCAATAATCCTTTATTTTTCTTACAGAAAGAAAACCACCATCCTAAAGGTTGAAGAAGATAAACTTTTGGGAAAAATTAATTGACTAAAAGGGTTGGTTATATGGACATTTTCTAATGGTATCTCATATAAGATCTTGGTCAAGAGGTATGTTATCTGTTCGAAAATAAATGGGTATCCAATATTTACTAAAATCAGTGTGGAATGTCTAAATTACCCTCTCCCCCACCCCCAAAATAAAAAAGAAACAGAAAAAGAAAAGAAAAAACAAAAACAAAGTGACGAGGTGGGTGGGCCTTGGCGCATTGGAAGTTGTTTAAGACTTTATACGAGATATTGTAGTACTTTTGTTCAACAAGTTCCTGCTTTACAGTTTCATTTAAGAAGTAAAAGAGAGAAGTCACAAAGGTTACTCCTGCCATCCTAGTCTTATTTTAGATGGATTTGCGAATGATGAGGATAGAGTGATGGGTTTGATTACTTGGTTTCAGTTTTTTGAGAAAGGGTCCATTAATATGGAATTTTGCTAGACTTTTCATAGGTAGATATGATTAAACTATCACTATTTATTATGATTGAAAGAAACCCTTAGGCCTCGTTTGGGAACGAGGTGCATCCAATAAAATTGCTTCTCTAAAAGCATTTTCCTTTGAATTACAATTATAAGAATTAACTAACCATTGCGCCATTTAGGGAGAATTTTTAATAGGTGCTTTTGGTCAGCTTCTTTAGACATCTTGATGGCTATATTAAAATAAATTTGGTCTATTTGATCATTCAGTTTATGTCTTAGAGACTTTTTCAAGTGTCTTTTTAGTCATTAAGTAAAAAATAATACGAAAATACTGCAACTTTAAATTGTGTCAGCTTCCCACAAACTATAGGCAGCTTCTCGCTTTGGCACATTTTCAACTTTTGCCTTCGGTATGAAGCGAAAAATCCATTATTGAACTGTAATAAACTACCAGAAGTGGCCTCTAAGAGTGTTCCAAACGCTACCTTACTCTCCCTTTCCTAAAATTGTGTGAAGAAATGCTAACTAAAAAGAGGACGACACCAAAGGCTGGACTAGGACAGGGTGTTATAGTGCATGCTAGAATTTTTCAATGGGTATTTGCTAAAATGCGCTAGAAAGAAGTGACAAGTGACAACCAGCAATAATTGGTTGTTTACTCACTTTTATTGAGCCAATGGCCCAGAGCATGTGATCCAGGTTAAGTTAGCTAGCTTATATGGGGCATGTTAGACTACCAATAAGAGTAATTTATGAAAGGTGGGTGAGACTGAGAGATGTGTGTCGAATTCTTCAAACCCATCTTGTCAACATTTTAATAGAAAAATCATGTTTTAGCTTTCTAGGTGATCAAGGTGTTATGTAAAAAGATTTTTATCTTTTTAAAGCTGTTTGATAGAGAAATCTCTTTCTTTCTCTGAAGTTCTTTCTTAATTGTAACGGTGACCAGCCACAAGAAATCCAGAGCATTTGCTTCAACTGTTCACAAGCAGAATTGAAAAAAAATAAAAAAAAAACCCCAAGTGGGTTGATTGGGTTAGTTTTTTTATTTTCTCTGAAAACTAGGAAAAAAGTTACATATCATTCTTTCCTTCTTTTCTATTTCAGTTCTTGAACTTTTTAATAAACTTTGCAGTCACCCACACCACAAGTGTACAACACCCATGGTTTTGGCATGCTTTCACCATGAAAATATGGGTAACGTCCACACTCACATAGACAGATAAATCAATATTTTTGTGGATTTAATTGATGGGTTCTGTTTCAAAATCTTTTCTTGGAACACCCAATTTACTTTTGACCTCAAATTCCAGCTAAAGAAGCTATGAAGGAAGATTGAATCATGATTTTCTCATATTGGTGTTGTTTAGTTTTGGTTTTGAATCAAAGAATTTGATCTTATCAAATTTTATATGTGATGGGTATTGGTTATTTCTTTAAATTTTCTGAGTTCTAGAGGAAGTATTATCATGGTTTCTGTCACATTTGATTAAGCTGAGTGATCTTTATTGAGGTTTCAAATTTTTATTTAAATTCTAATTTCCACTAATCCAAAACAAATTTCTAAATAATGGATGAGAATGAGGTCTCATCTTCATGTCTGTTAATATCCAAAGATAAAACTGATAATCTATATCCAATGTGCTTCGGTGTTTCGTGTGCATTCGTCGCTCTCAAACTCCTTTCAGGATCTGAAATAGACCATCGACAATGGTCAGAAACACGAGACATAATGCTTCAAGGAAGTGCCCATCTCTTGGGATTGCTTGTGTGGAGAATTCAAAGAGGAGAAACCATAAAGGGGAAATTCGAGCTCCACCAAAAGCTTGAGAAAGCCGAAATGGAGGTTTCAGAGTTGAAGAGAAGGAGAAGTGAAGATGCAAAGGCCAATGAGAAGGTTGTAAGCATCTTCGCGGCGAAGGAACAGAGTTGGTTTAGTGAAAGAAAGAATCTCCGACGGCAAATTGGAGCTCTTCTTAATGAATTACGTATAGTCGAGACAAAGAAGGAAGAAATTATCTTGAATTTGAATGGGAAATTGGAGGAGAATGAGCTTTTGATAAAATCTAGAGATAAGGCCTTGGAGGAAGAAGAGAGGAAGAAGAAAGAAATGGAAGAAAAGCTAAAGAAAGCTGAGGATGTCGCGGAGGAATTACTAGAGGCATCGAAGAAAGAAACTCAATTACATTCATCGGAACTTTGGAAGCATAAAACTGCTTTCATGGAGCTCGTCTCGAACCAACGGCAGCTCGAAGCAGAGATGGGTCGTGCTTTGAAGCAATTCGAAGCTGCCAAGGAAGAACTTGATTCAGTCTATAAGCAAAAGGAGGAGTCGGTCTCGATGGTTCAAAAGTTATCGATGGAAGTCATAAAGATGGGTAAGGACTCTGAACAGAAGGAAAAAATCTTGTCTGCAATGCTGAGGAAATCCAAAATGGATACAGAAGAAAAACAAGTACTATTGAAGGAGGTGAAGATCTTGAAGGTGAGGAGGAAGCAAGCCGAGCTTGAGACGGAGAGATGGAGAACCCTCGGCCAGCCTAAACATGAGAGGCAAACTTCAAGAAGTAATTTGGCTAACCTAGTTGAATCAAAACCGGAGATTGTATTGAGATTTAAAGGGGTGCACCCTATTGAGGAAGGGTCGTCACAGAATCGAAGGAGTAGGTTTAAGCCTACAAGCGATAGGGTGACCCCTAAAACTCGAATTCTCGAGTACTTGGAAGCTGAGCACAAGAAAGAGAGGGACCGTGTTGCACCCCATAGGGCTGTTAATGTTATTTCTGATCGTTCTGATCAATACTCACCTGGAGGAAATGGAGAATCCGGTAAGATTAGATTCTTGATTTAAGTTTTTCATTCTAATGTTTTTTTTTATAAATATTTTTGTGTGCATGAAAATCCTAGATCAAATAATGAAATCGATAAAAATAAAAAGTAGAACACATAAGAACACGAGATTTAAAATTGTTCGGCAGTGCTTACATCCACAGATGAGATGAGAATGATTCACTAATTGAAAAAGAAGTTGCACCTTGGGTTTGTCCCAAAACCTCAATTTCCTGAAACTGTCATTTCCCTGTCGAATCTAACTCTCCTGTAACCCTATATAATTACGTGTATACACCAAAAACCCGAACTAGCAGAACCCTATTGGATTATATGGTGATAATCACCAACTAGATTCAATACATCTATCACTCAAATATTTAATCAACATTGAAGGAGTTGTGAGGTGACACTTCGATGATTATTTCATTGTATACTTCGCTAGATCTAGGGATCTTCATCTGCATGTACAAATTCTATTTGATCTTGTGCACTTAGTGTTCTTAAACTCCATTTAAATAATTAGAAGTATACTCTAATGCTTGAGTTACCATCTTTGTGTTTTATTTGAATCTTTTTGGTTTTATTTTTCTTGCATGTTTTGAAGTGATCAAGTCCAACATTGAGCAGTTGGAAGGTTGGGTTTGTTCCGAGACAGAGAAGAACATTACCATGCTTGAGAAAAGACATCACTTAGAGATAGATGCATTTTCAGAACAATTGAGACTCAAAGATGAAAAGTTAGAAGCTTTTCGCTGGAGATTTCTAAGCATGGAACTAGAATCAAAGCGGCTTCAATCCCACATCGAAGGGCTAAACTTGAATCTCTCACTACTCACAGAGGAAAACATGAAATTGGAAGCATTGTTGTTGAACCAAGCAGAAGAGTTGAAATCCTTAAAAGAAAAAATCATTAGCACGCAATTAATCCCCTCACATTGCCAAAAGGCCAACACGAATTCTCCACCAAAGGATCTGACTATAGATCAAATGCCCATTTGGGCCGATGTCAAGATTATAAAGAGGAAACCAAAAGGGATGGGGAAAGAACCAAATTCCAAATCTCAACAAATGGAGAGTGAGAAAGAAGAAGAAAATCGATTGGAGGATCAGTCAGAAGATGTTGAAGCTAGAGAAAAAGATATCGAAGTGGAGAAAGAGGTCGCCATGGACATGGATCATGTTGGGCAACAATGTGTGGATCAAGAGAAGGTCGAGATAGTCGATAAGTTAGCATCAGAGGGGCAATGTTTGATTAAGAAAGATACTTCAACGTCGAAAATGGATCTTCATGCTTTAGGAGTTTCTTACAACATCAAGAGGTTGAAGCAACAGCTTCTCTTGCTTGAGAAGTTGGCAGGAATGAAAAAAAGTTGTGAAGATAGAGGGAATGAGGATGATGGGATGCCTGGAATAAAGGGTTTAGTTGTATTAATGCCCTTGCTCAACAAACAGGTCAGTAGGTATCATTCCCTCCAAGAGAAGATCGACGATCTATGTCGACGGGTGGTAAGTACTTAGCTAATCGAAGTTCAGGTTATTTAGTCTTTCTTTTCTTAACCCAAAGGTCCATGTTAAAGGCACCCCAATTCTTAGTAAGGGCACCCTTTTAACTTAACTTATTTCTATGATTTGAGCACCCCATTTATTTTTATATGTCAACATAGGCAAAAAAATATTTTGGAGGCATGTTGACATAGATGGGGTGCTCTAATCATGGTAAAACTTAAGTTTTCAAAATTTCATGGATGGCCTTATTAATTCGGTGGGTGCCCTTAAATGCAGCCTAACCAAAATGTAAAAGAATTTTTTTTTTTGTTGCCATTTTCAGCATGAGAATGATGTACATGAAAGCGGCATAGAATCAAGAACAAGAAGGACAAAAGAGGAGACTAAAATACTAGAGAAATTCCTTCAAGAAACGTTTCAACTACAAAGATATATGGTTGCGACAGGGCAGAGATTGATTGAGATACAGTCCAGGATTGCTTCTGGATTCGTTAGGGGTGCTGAAGAGGTTAAAAAGTCTGCGAGCTTTGATATGAGGCGGTTTACCGACAGTGTGAGAACTCTCTTCAAGGATGTACAAAAGGGTCTAGAAGTTCGTATTGCTAGGATTATAGGAGACCTTGAAGGAACCTTGGCCTGTGATGGGATTATATATTTGAAGAACTAGTGTTCGATCATCAACTAAGATTAAGGTGAATTTAAAGAAGAGTTATAAATTAATCATGGTGCGTACGGCTTTGAATTACATTGTGACAGTTATGTTTCTGCAAATTTCACCAGTTGAGTTTGTATAGAAGGGTATAGTTTCCATTGTTCAAGTAATAGGACATGCAATGATTTATGTTTCATGCTGGGTTTTCTTCATCTTATATGTTGTAGATAAGAAAGAATGTGTTGATCAAAGTCTCAATGATCTAAGCGCCATAAACATAAATAATGGATCCCAAATAGGGCCATTTCCAGTCCAATTGATGGAGGTTCTGGGATCCAGTTAATAATATCAGTTCAGTTTTGTATCAACAATACTTTGATATTGTATGGATATATTTTCTATATTGTGATTGTCAAATTGTATTTGTAGGATAATCGGTGCGAGAAATTACAATAACAGTTCAATAATATTAAAATTCAGAATATTGCAACTGGAATCAAGTAAGGAAGCAATTGATAGTAGATATATCATTACAAGAAATCTCAGCTATTGAGACGGACCTATTGCGGCAGATCAATTTATGCACAGCTATGTCTTATTTTCTTTTAAAGAGTCAGAAATCAACTCTAGGTCTCTCCTTTCAAATTGGGGCTCCTCTCAACTCCACTCGATTTAGGAAATCAAATTTAAAAGATTGTTTCTTCTTTAGCTTCTAAGATTGAATATGAAGGATATATATAAGGGGAATGTTAACGTCCAATACTTCATGGGGATGTTAGCATTGTCCAACACTTTTTCTTTTCCAACAATATTCCTTCTCATTTTGTCTCACTACAACAAAAAAATGAAAATTAGGAACGGTTTATAACTGTTCCTAAGAAAGTCTGAATGGTCAACCTTTCCAAATCTGCATTTATAAAACAGAACACATTAGCACAAAAAAATAATTTAGACATCAATTTAAAATCTGATGTCTATAGGACTGATGTCCTTAGTCTGAGACTTTAGGCATCGGTTACAAACCGATATCTAAAATGGTCATAAATCGATATCTAAACTTTAAAAAAAAAAAAATTAATTTTTTTTCTACGCACCTATTACCCACGGTCAAAATAGACCCAAATAGAGAACATCGAGGTTCTCTATCACATTCATTTGTTCACAAAAAGAGTTACAATGAGTCATAATTTACAAAATTACCAAATACTTCATCAAAATTACAAAATGTCGCATAATACTACAAACAAACATGTCACTCGTAGAACTTGCATGCCTCTTTTAGTGTACTAAGAGTGTATGCTGTCCCATCCTTATCTCTAGCACGACCTATTCTACCAATACGATGAACATGCATATCCATATCTTTAGCAACATCAAAATTCACAACTGACTTGATTGACTTAATGTCAAGCCCACAAGCAGCGACATCAGTTGCAATAAGCACATCGTACGTCCCAGATTTGAATTTCTGCAAAATTTCCATTCGACATCAGTTGCAACAAGCAAGTGGTACATCCTAGATTTAAATTGCCAGATTTAGAATTGTGGACCGTCAATTTTTTACCATTAATTTGTAAACCACTTTTGATGGGGTTAGAAGTTTCAGATTAAGCTGATTTTTTGCAAGGATAATCTCCTCATCTTAGAGAACACCCTCACAAAAAAAAAAAAAAAAAAATCAGCCCATTCCAGAACTTTTAAGTCATAAAGTACAAATTTTGGCTCCATAATGTTGGCTGCCTATATATATCTATATATATATATATACAGTTTTGTAGGTTGTGTCTTGGACAAACATTTGATATATATATATTCACACAGTTTTGTAGGTTGTGTCTTGGACAAACATTTGAAAGTTCACATTCACCTGATTCATAGCAACATATGCATAAACCTTATGAATAAATACTCTACGACCAACAACATGTTCTGGGACTTCTTCAAATGATACCTTCATAAAAACCAAGGACTATAACTCAGCAACAATGAAACAGCTAGTATTGAAGTTGAAGAATGCGTGCTTCAGGACTGGAGGTATATATTAGGCCAAATGTATACCTAATCATCGTTTTATTAAAAAAAAATAAAAAATCTAGAGCACAAAGAACAAAAATGTCGGGTGCTTAGGATCATCAGGTCATGTTTACTTTTGGCATTAGAGATCCTTAAGTGAGAACATTATAAAATGATGGGGCCAACCACCTTCATTGATACATATGGGATAGTGGAAAATAGGCTTCTTCCAATCCTTTAAACCAAGCACAAATAGTCCTTAATAATATGAGATGTTAAGACGGTTGGAATGTTCTAGAGGAATTTTTATTAAATTAAAGGGAACAAACCTTGAAGAATATGGTATTAGCTGCAAAATAAAACTAAAAAATACCATGTCAAAGTATTAGTCATAAAATAGCATGGTTATCTGTTTGCTAAATAAAAAGGTGTCCGATAGATTTTGTTAGTGATCTGCATTTACCATGGATGTAGGCATGGCGATGGAACTTGCAACTTGGCACTTCTCCTTAACTATAGGACATCCACTATGAACAAGGACTCCTCTAAAAGAAAGACAATTAAATGGATAACCACATTGGCATACCAACACCACAACCCTCTAGTTCTCATAACAAATGGATAAGCACCAAGTACTCTTATTTCCTTAGATGTTGCTTGTTTTCCTAATATACTCAAAGTATCAGGCGCATGAACAGATATAATAGACCCATCAAACATATCTTGTGAACCATCTATGCCTGATACAATGCAACCTGCAAAAAAAATAAAAATTATATATATATATATATATTTTCAGTTTGAAATCCAAATACATCAAATGTCAATTTATTCAGGTATTTTAATATGAAATACAATCTTCATTTTCAAGGGCTTACCAAATCATAGTTCCATAAAACTTATGTTTACTATAGTCTACTAAATCTTCAAGACATGCCGAATCACTTTCATGTATAAGTACGTGTGTGTATTTCAACCCTTCCTGTTAAGATGGAAAAAAAACTACTTAATTACCTCCATTATATGTTGAAACAGACTGTACTGCAAAACCAGTTCTTATTCGACAAGCCCTCATTTCCAGCTCTTTCTTGACTTGTTTGTTTTGTTGACTTAAGTTGAGTTATCACTCCACTCAATGTTGTAAAATGCAAAGATATATAAAAATGTACCTTATTGACATAACTATGTGAATGCAATCGTATTGCAAGCCGCTGAGGATGGCCAAAATGCTGTAAGAATTAAGTTTAGAAACAAAAAAAAATCATTTTGAAATTCTTAGAGGAAATAATATCTCATGCCTAACTAATGAGAATAAGATTTGAGAACTGCAAAGTAGTGAAGCCTAGTCATTACTACTCAATGCTAATTTGGCAAAATGATAGATATCATCTTGATGTAGCATGATTAGGTTTTTATTGGGGGCATAGATCCACAATATTGAAGTAAAATGTCTTATAATTATGTGACTTAGACATAGATACATAAGTACATGTCAAAGATAGAATCAAAAGAATGACAACAAGCCCACATACCCATGATAGAATTCAATATACCCCCAAAGAGGGGTTTTGATCTTGGGTCTGTGGTATTGCACCACAGAGACATTACCACCTCACTGAGGTGGCACATTCAAACATCATAAAAACTCCACTTGATTGGGGATAATTTTAACTCTCATTTTATATTTGATGCTCCCAAATGTCTTCAAGATGCACACCAGATTACTATTTTTGACAGATATAACAAAACCATGATTACCAGATTATTAAAAGTAACAGTAGATCCCTATACAGAACTAGAACTATGATGGAGTTTGTGTTCTAGCTGGTTGAGTCCCCACTAATGATCAGTGATAAGCTTTGTCTCTTTTTGATCTCATTATATATAACACTAACAGTAAAACATAAAGCCTTGTTGCAGTTTGATACTACTGTATTTAGTCGACTCTTGAGGGAGGCAAATCAGACCTCAAAGACCCATCAGACCACCATCTCTGTTTTTCAAGATGCACACCAAATTAATTTTGAAATTTACAGTAGACCAATAATAGAATTCATTGTTGAGATGCACCAAATTTATAGGTATCAGTTATACGACTTAGATTAAAACAAATTTCATGCCACCGAATGGACACAATAGCTACCAATCTTGTATTATCACAAAACATAAACGTAATGGGTAGATATCAACAAGGAATGTGTATGCCCTTCTAGATGTTGGACTCCATATTAAAAAAAAAAAGACACATAAGATACAACAACAATCATGATTAAGTTGCAATCGATTCTAGGAATTAATCCAGCCTTACTGTATTTTGGACTAACATACCCTCTACTAGAATAATAACTCAAAATAAGCTCAATTTACCACATCCAGCAACTAAAAGAAAATCAGAAACATCAAAATAAGGTCAAGAGATCTAAGATTGAATCCAATGTAAATCAGAACTGTGAGATAATCGAACTAATAAAACTATGTTTAATCACATTTAAAAACCTAAGTCTTCAATCCAAATCCCTAATACAATCTATATAAAGAAAAAAGGGATTAGAGAGACTACCTAGCTTGAGAGGTCAATCAAGGAAGTCATTGAGCGAGAGAGATGAGATCGAGAGGTTGATCAAGGGAGAGACTGAGTGAGCAACTGAGAGTTCGATCGAGGGAGCGACTGAGCGATAGAGATGAGGTCGAGAGGTCAATCGAGAGAGCGACTGAGAGAGATAGATGAGATCGAGAGATCGATCGAGGGAGAGACTGAGAGAGAGACTGAGATTGAGAGCTTGATCGAAAGAGGGACTGAGAGGTCAATCGAGGGAGACTCTGAGAGAGAGAGATGAGATCGAGAGATCGATCGAGGGAGAGACTGAGAGAGCGACTGAGAGAGAGACTGAGATTGAGAGCTTGATCGAAAGAGGGACTGAGATCGAGAGTGAGACTGAGAGTTAAAATTATCCCCAATCAAGTTGCTGTAAAGTTGCTGATGCTGAATTAAGTTGCTGATGCTGAGAGAAAGTTACTGTTGCTGTTGCTGAAGCAACTTGCTGAATTAAGTATATTGTTTGGTAACATGCTGTCTAATTGTGCTGTTAAGATGTTGACCTGTTTGGTAATCTGCTGTCTGAAAATTGCTGGATGAAATTAAAAATAATATTAAAAATATATATTATTTATCTGATATAAGTAATAATATGTTAATCATAAATATAAACATAGAATTTAATATTAAAAAATAAAAATAAAAATTCAATTTCATTTTTTCTGTACTAACATATTTAATGTCTATCAAATAAATAATAAATAATTAGTAGTCTTACACGTGCTTTGATAATGTCCATTAAACAAACAATTGAGATGGGTGCATAGTCTTAAGGATTTTCAGAAAATTGTAGATTTAAACTAATTCCTAAAAACTAAGAACTCATTTTTGAACTATTGGAGAAGATGACAATGGTGTTGAGAAAGATTTGAGGTTTCCAATTCAAGTCGATTGAACTCTTATACAACAAAAATTTCTCTATCATCAAAGCAAAAGGCCAATCAAGCCATTACATCTACCCATTTGATCTTCAACCTTCCCCTAGATTAGATCGATCTGTTTTTGTTCTTATTTATTCTCCATTGGATCGATCACGTAAACATTTAAAATGATCTAGTTTTTGTGGACCATAGGATTTAACAACAACAATGTATACAAACACCTTATTTGTATAAGATATACACTTAAAAATCTCTTTAACTCATTTCTACAAACTAATTTGATGATCTATAAATCTATCAAACCAAGGGAAGGGCCCACTCTCCCCAACTACCAATTCTCTTTATATGTACTTTGCAGAAACTTGTCACTGTTTAAACCTTTATCTTCCTCATCACCACCAACCCTTTTTTACAAATACCACCACAATGAAGATTCCTGAATCTGAAGATCAAGTAGTTCTCCATCAACCTCTCCTATAACCAATTAATTACCACCATCACCTCAGCCATACGTTGATGCTCAACATCAGCACCACCACCATATAGAACCTTCTCCTCAACATAATGAGCTCAATCAACTTGAATTCATACTAACAAACACATAGATAACAAGCTTCGAAAGTTGCTTACCTCTTTTACTTCTATAATCTCTGAAATTTTTTGATTGAGCTCTTGGAGAAGATGACAATGGACTGCTTAAAACATGAAAATTGAAAAAAAAAAAAATTGCTTACCTGTGTGAGTTGCAGAGATGAATTCTATATTGTCAGATCAGAGAAAGAGAAAGAGAGAGAGAGAGTGATTCTTCACTCTGTTTTTGCAGAACGGGTTGATTTTGTGGAGCCTCGGTGAAGTGATGGTAGTCGATAGAATCGGCTAATTTTGACGAAAGAGTCGGCAATTAAAAAGAGGTCCAATCCATTCCAAACACTGAAATTTCAAAATACCGAGTGTATTCGGATGAATTTAGCCGGCCCACGGCTCTTCCAAACAGAGCATATGAGAGAGAGACATACTCCTTTTTTTTTGTAAGTGATAGAGACAGACTTTCGTTCCAACGAAAGAGACGAATAGTGGATCGTATAAAATAAGAATAAAGCGGTTTAATATCGTTTTTTAATAAAAATGGCTTAATGCCTTTTTAAACTTATGTTCCAATTTTATAATTTTTTGTAGTGTCTTTTAGTGAAAAAGAGAAGGGTATGTTAGTCTTTTACACAATAATTGCTTGTTTACATAATAAATGCTATGAGCATTAAGTATTTTAAATTAAAAGTCTTTGTTGTAGTAATGCTTTGGTAATCAATGTCAATATAATAAATTCATTTATTAATGACATAAAAATATACTTATTGTATAAAAGACTAACATACCCTTATCTTTTTCACTAAAAGACAAAACAAATAGGGGTATTATTGAAAAAAAAGGTGTTGGACAATGCTAACGTCCCCATGAGGTCTTGGACGTTAGCATTCCCCTATATATATAACTTCTCTCACTCCTCATTTTTTAGTTAATCTCTCTCCATCTCTCACCCCTCCTATAAATCATCTTTGCAAGAGAAGGAGCAATTGAAGGAAAGCCTCAAAGCGAAGTGAGTGCCACAGAATGATAAATAGATAAGAGGTTAGAAATTTGTAATTCTAATTAGATTAGAAATTTATTATGGATTTTATTTTATTTATTTGATATAATTAGATTGTTTGTTTTTGAATTATATTTTAACTTGATCCAATTAAAGTTTAGTTATATTGTGTTTCAATTAAATTTTAATTTGATATGATTAAAGTTTTCTTGTTTTTGGATTAAATTTTGGTTTTAATTACAGTTTGTGTACATATTATGGGCAACCTCATGAATTGGATGAGTTTTTAAAATGGAAATTAGAGTTTGTGTTGGAGGAGAAGGTTGAGGAGATAAAGGATTATTTGGGTGTATGCGAAGCTTGTTCTGAGTTCTATCGATCACAAAACATTCTGGAGTTGATATTTTTATAGGATTTATAAGCTTAAGCAAGTAGATGATGCAAGAATTAATCTTGTTAAGAGAGATTTCATGGGAAGACGAAGACTTGAGTTGGGATGTGGATGATGATGAGAACAACGTGTCCAAATCGAGGGGTGATTCCTATTAAATTGAAGAGTTGGGAAAGAAAGAAACTCGAGAATATGTGGATGATAATGAGGATGTGAGATTTAACCTATTCTAAATCTTTTCCACAAAACTTTAATTCCATAATATTTCCAAGATAAAGAATCACACACACACACACACACACACACACATATATATATAGGGAAATGTTCAGCACCCTAAGTTTTACCACACACTTTAACAAACGTTTTTTGTCCTACATGGGTTAGAAGTTTTGGAATGGGCTGATTTTTTGTGAGGATGATCTCTATGATTAGAAGATCATCCTCCCCAAAAATCAGCCAATTCCGAAATGTTTAGCCCCATGTTTACAAGTTGAAAAATCATGGACCGTCCATTTTTTGTAAATCATTTTTTTATGGGGTTAGAAGTTTTGGAATGAGCTGATTTTTGGTGAGGATGATCTCCTCACCATAGAGATCATCCTCGCCAAAAATCAACTCATTCCGAAACTTCTAACCCATGTAGGACAAAATGCGTTTGTTAAAGTGTGTGGTAAAACTTAGGGTGCTGAACCCATATATATATATATATATATATATATATATATATCAAGAGTCACATCTATTTCAGAATCCTAATCATGCTTCTAAATATCAAAGTTACATGCACTTACCTTGTGCCATAAGAAATCAATGAACTGATCTGCGTAAGGTGTGACTTGCGCCAATCCACGGGCCAATGCTCCAACATATATCGATCCCCAATCATGTGACCTAATGATCCACGTGCTATGATTTTTAGACTCACCTCTAATTCCCTCTCTATGTTGGTTCGGCCTTTAAGACTTTAGTGATTGATTAATTCAAAACTCTCTTGTGCTTTTCAAATTGTTAAAATTGATTAACCATTATGGGGATACCGTTCCACTTAAATAGATGGGAATAGAGGGTATAGAGTTCCTCTTTTAGTAGGATTCTTATCCATCAAGGTTTCCTTCTAAGACTTAAAGGTGTTTTTAATTTCAATTTATATTGGGATAACCCTTTTAATATTGACGTTTATTTAATAATAGAATTCTTGTGCAATTAAAACACTTAAATTGTGTAAGTCAATGGGCCACACGAAAAATAGAATATTACATTATGGCGCCCCCAAATTCTAACATGAATCCTCATGATTCCATATTAAAACCCAAGGCACTAAATACAAACACTCAAGGATGATAAATAAGTAAATAAGCAATATGGTGATATAATATAATATCAATGAAAATTTTAATAAATCTAAAATTTAAAGGTAATAATAACTAAAATGTAAACTAAAACTCAAAAATATATCAAGAAACAAGAGTTTGGCGAAACCTAACACTAACATAAACCCTAAAGGCGGACCTATGTAGGGGCGATTGAGGGCTATAGCCCCTAGAGCTTCAAAACCTTGAGCTCATCTACAAGGGTTTAGGAGTTATCACCATTCAATTAAGGCGTGAATTGACATCATAAAAGAATTTTAAAATATATTTTTTCTTTGGCTTGTAGTGACCCTCATATTCAAATGAATAGGAAAAGGTCTTCCTAGAGTATTTAAGGTAAGGAGGTTCGGTTGAAGGACAAGGAAGGTGTTAGGCACCTTGTAAAATCGCCTCGACCCTTTTTCCACCAAATTGTGGATAGGGGTCCGATTGGTAAATTGGGGGCTTTTAGGGAATAAGGAGTCGCCACCTAGTTTAGGTCTAGGAACCATAAATGATTCCGAAATGGATCGGGTCGGTCCACGGATCAGAGAAATGGGTAAGGGGTCAGATTACAGATTTCGGAAGGTATTAGGCACCGAACTCGCCCGATCGAGATGATCGGTCTCTACTACGATCCAAACTATCCTACGGTCAACGGGTAGAGACTAAAGTCAAGATTATGGTCCAATCATCATCACCATTATTATCAAATTATATCGAATGTGCTAAACGAATCTCAAGGCCAATATTCTCCAAATATTACACAATATCTTGAATTCCGCACAAAAATGGAAATATTTGAAAAAGCCTCACTTCCAACCTATGCTCCAGAATTCACGTGGCCATATTCCGATTGCAAATCCAAATACAAAGATTTTCTACATCGACTAAAATAAGAATTTGCAAAAAAATTTCTAAAATGGAAAACTGGGAATATGAAATTTCTAATTTGGGAATTCATGAAATTTCTAAATTAGAAATTAGAAATTTCCTAAATTAGAAATTAGAAATTTCCTAAATTGAGAGTTCAAAATTAGAAATTTGAAAAAAGGGGTTTTCCAAATTAGAGAATTATCAAAATTGGGTTTCCCAAATTAGCAATTTACAAATATCAATTTTCCAAAAATAGAAAATCATGATTTTAGAAAAATCACCAAATCAATGAAAAACCCATAAATCACCAAAATTAGCAAGTTGTGAATTTTCAAGAATCCATTTTTGCCACGTGAACACAAATCAGCGAGTCGACTCATTGACCACATTTTGAAAAGTAAAATAAGTTTTCATACTCCAATGTCCACTAAAATCAGTGAGTCAACTCACATGTCCATTTGATAGAAAAATTTCTTTTAGGCTTTCAATGCACACATACAAATCAGTGAGTTAACTTGATGTCCAATTTAGTTTAAAAAAAACAACTTTAAATTCCCAATGTACACCAAAAATCAGTGAGTTAACTTGATGCCCATTTCATCAAAAAATCCTATTTTGAAATCCCTATGTACACCAAAAATCAGTAAATTGGCTCACATATCAATTTTATCAAAAAATCGATTTTAGTTTCCTATGAACACATACAAATCAGTGAGTTAACTCAATGTCTGTTTTGTTAATAAATCAATTTTGAAATTCCAATGTACATAGAAATCAGTACTCAATGTCTATTTTATTGAAAAATTTGACTCTAAACTCTCAACGTGCATAGAAATTAGTGAGTTGGCCACATTGCGAGTTAGCGAATCAACTATCCACACATATATAAAAGTCATGATCACGTGGAATTAATTACCAACATGTAACATCTCAAAAACTAATACTCCATGGAATCATTCTCAATTAGATGCAAACTAATCACAAGATCACGTGCAATCCTAAAGTCGTTAAAAATCCAGAATATGCAATACGTATTGAGATTCATATCAAAGTACCAACACCGAGTTGACTCATCATAACAAAACATCGAGTTCACTTATTTATGGAAGTCCAATGTTGAGCCTAAGAGAAAACAACACCTACATTAAAATTCAGCCTCAACACATACTCAAAATTCTTTACCAATCATTTGGTATCGAAAACAAATTTAGAACAGGTACACATCAATTTAAAATTCAACATATAATTGAATTCACCTTGGATTTTTTTAAAAAATAGAATTGGGAATCTATTTAATCCAATTTGATTCGACTTCAATCATTGCAAAATTGATATGAAGCAATTATTATGAAAAGAGACACAAAGAATATTACCTGCTACTAAGTCGTGCCAAAGAACATAAGAAGTAAAAAATCTGAGCAGTAAAAATCCAAACACGACAAACAGATTCTCCTCGATTGCTGCGATTCCTTCAGGAATACTGAGTTGCTTTTGCGAGAAAGTCGAAGACTAATAGGGTGCTAATAGTGAGAGGGGTCTGACATGAGGGTGAGTGTAATTGAAATAAATCTGTGGAGGGAGCTCGGCTGCTGCATTAACGCTTAAAAGAAGATGACTATGGAGGTCTGTAACGAGGTGGGTATTGGCGATGGTAGAATATGAGTGAGAATTAGAGATGGAGTGAATGTAGAGGGCTGGTTTTAATGGTGAAGAGGTGACTATGAAGAAGATGATGCTTTTAATGGTGGAACGTGAGTGAAGGTGGGGCTGTTGTGTGGGTAATGGCGGCTTTTAATGGTGGAACGTGAGTGAAGGTGGGGCTGCTGTGTGGGGCTTGACAAAGTTGCAGCAAGGGCTGCAATGGAATGGTGACTTGGACGTTGCAGCAAAGACTGCAATGGAGTGGGGTTGAGGGATGTTGCTGCTATAGGATGGAGGACATAAAGTGCAAAGAAAGTGGGGGGTGGCTATGGAACAATTAATGGAAAAGAAGATGGACGTTTGAGGCAGATAATGCTCTCCTTTTGTTGTTGTTTTTTCTTTATTTTTCTTTTTCTTTTTCCTTCTTTTGTTCTTTTTGGTTGCTGCTCAAAAGGACGTGAGGGAGAGAAGAGGGGGATGGGGGTGTTGCAGATACTTGAGAATGAGTAGAAGGGAAAGAAAGAGAGCAGAGATCCCCTTCTTATTGTAGACACCCCATTTTTGCACTCGCCTGATTAATCAACTCGTCAACCCGATCGCAATAATTCCCAATGATGGATGTTATTTCCATTGCTTTGTTTCGTTACCAGATGTGTTTTAGAAATCCGGATGAGGTATCTCGAACTGACAAAACCTTAGAAACCACGCTATGCTAGGAAAATACGACCCCAGAAACATAGAAATCATCATCTTGCAAACCAAAAAGAAGCTTCACGATAAAAATTACTAAAAATTGACCAAATTACCAAAATACCCCTAACCTCAAAACAACCTTAGAGCCTACATTACACTTAGGAAAACCCTTTCGAACACATAAAACAACAAATTAAAACTGAATAAATTATTTCCCCAATTTTAACAGAATTCGACAAAATTACGAAAATGCCCCTCATAAAGTTCATGATCATTTCACACAAAAAATTTCATAAATGTCACAAACTAATATTTCCATTGAATTCCTTGTGAAAAATCGATTCTCAAACATCCTAGAACATTAAAAACCAACTTAAAATGTGAAAAGTCCTCTCCGGGGGCAAAACGGTAATTTCACAATTTTCATAATTAAAAATTTTGAAATTAATAAATAAAACATTAAATAATTAAAGTGAAACATTGATGAAATTAATTTAAAAATTTGAATTAAAAAAATCGATCAATCGGGCTTTCAAGTAAAATTGTTGAGGGTTCGTGGGATATTTCTTTAAGGACCCTTTCATTTGGGGGTCCAAAGAATTAAAGAAATAATGGAGGAGGGGTCTCCAAAAATTAAAAATAAATCAAGCAAGACTAAAGTCAAGGTATTAAAGTCAATCAAGTGAGACTAAAGTCAAAATTTAAAGCCAATCAAGCAAGACTGAAGTCAAAGATATTAAACGTCAATCAATTAAGACTAAAGTCAAAATATTAAAAATCAATCAAATAAGACCAAAAGTCAAAATAGAGTTTTAATTAAATAATAACTCTATCTAATAGAGTTTTAACTTAAAAACAATTCTACCTAAAATAATTTTAATTAAAACACAATTCTACCTAAAACAATTTTAACTAAAACACAAACTCTAACTAAAAGAACTCTAATTAAATACTAATTCTATCCAAATCAACCCTTAAAAAATTCTATAAATAGAGGTGCTCACACCCTATTTTCGTATCAAATCATAAACCCTAAGAGAAGTAGGTCTAAAAGCCTCCCTAGCCTCCCATAAACCGTAGTTTTGGAGCCCCAACTCCTTACCTAACATCCCTCCTTCGATTTTAGCCTAAGAAACGCCTAAAAGCCTTTCAAAAGCATCCCAAAATCCACAACAAACTTGAAGAATTCAGATCCAAAAATAAGGAGATACCTTGCCTTGGAGATCTGAAATTAAATCCGGAGACAGAACGAAGCAAGGGAATACGGTACAATGAGCTATTTTTGTCAGATCTGAGGGAACAAAGTCCTTACTATCGGAAATGTATACATTTTATTTATTTATTTTTATCTAGGTTTTAGCAATGTAATTTATTTGGGAAGTTAGTAGAGACCGGCTTTGGCTGGGCGGGGTTGGTGCCTAACACCTTCCAACCCCGTAACATGATCCCCAAATTCAGCTTTTCTGTTCTAGATTAGTTCTTATCTATTTAGAGTCATTGATCGGTTCCTAGACCGTAATAACTAGGTGGCGACTCCCAAATCTCAAGGGTCAAAAGCGGATCCGCGCACCCCGCGGATCGAGGGCGCTTTCACTTATCAAATCGTCCAGCCATTTAAATAGAAACTGAGTTTTTATTTTGATAGATTTTATTTCTATTTCCCTTTTTACATGTTCTCTCACTTTCCTTCTTTTGGGAGAATGAGAGTAGCGATCTCACGCTACTCACCTTATTGGTAGCTCCTTGTTGTCGAGTCATGGTTGGCCAATTTCAGATTTTGTTTCATCGGTTGATTTTGAGTTTTATTGGTTTTTATTTTGAGTTTTAAAATATTTAATTTTATTTTAATTTTTGGTTTGAGTTTTAATTGTTAATCGGCCATTTGATTTTAACTTTAATTTTTAATTTTTAATTTGAATTGTTTAATTTTAATTTTAATTGTGTAATTTTTAATTTGAATTGTATTATTTAATTTGATTGAATTTTTTTTTTTAATTCATTGATTGACTTTAGTTGGGTTTTGCTTTTAATTAGGTGTAGACACCCTATTTTTGCACTCGCCTGATTAATCAACTCGTCAACCCGATCGCAATGATTCCCAATGATGGATGTTATTTTCATTGCTTATTTTGTTACCAGAAATGTTTCAGAAATTCGGATAAGGTATCTCGAACTGACAAAACTGTAGAAACCATGCTACGCTAGGAAAATACGACCACAGAAACATAGAAATCATCATCTCGCAAACAAAAAGAAGCTTCACGATAAAAATCACTAAAAAATGATCAAATTATCAAAATACACCTAACCTTAAAATATCCCTAGAGCCTACGTTACGCTTAGAAAAACTCATTCAAACACATAAAACAATAAATCAAAACCAAATAAATCATTTTGCCAATTTTAACAGAATTTGACAAAATTACAAAAATGTCCCTCATAAAGTTCATGACCATTTCACACAAAAAATTTCATAAATGAAAAAAATCAACATTCCCATTGAATTCCTTACGAAAAATCGATTCCAAAATATCCTAGAACATTAAAAACCGACTTAAAATGTGAAAAGTCATTTCCGGGGGTAAAACGGTAATTTCACAATTTTCATAATTAAAAATTTCGAAATTAATAAATAAAACATTAAATAATTAAAGTAAAACATTAATGAAATTAATTTAAAATTTTGAATTAAAAAATCAATCAATCGGACTCTTATGAAAAATTGTTGAGGGTTCGTGAGATATTTCTTTAAGGACCCCTCCATTTGGGGGTCCAAAGAATTTAAGATATAATAGAGGAGGGTTCTCCAAAAAATTGAAGTCAATCAAGCAAGACTAAGGTCAAGGTATTAAAGTCAATCAAGTGAGACTAAAGTCAAAATTAAAGTCAATTAAGCAAGACTGAAGTCAAGATATTAAAAATCAATCAATTAAGACTAAAGTCAAAATATTAAAAGTCAATCAAATAAGACCAAAATTCAAAATCATAATAGAGTTCTAATTAAATAATAACTCTATCTAATAGAGTTTTAACTAAAACACAACTCCACTTAAAACAATTCTAACTAAAATACAACTCTAACTAAAATAATTCTAATTAAAATACAATTCTACCTAAAATAATTCTAACTAAAACACAACTCTAACTAAAAGAATTATAATCAAACACTAATTCTATCTAAATCAACTCTAAAAAAAAAATCTATAAATAGGGGTCCTCACACCCTATTTTCGTATCAAATCATAAACCCTAAGAGAAGTAGGTCAAAAAGCCTCCTTAGCCTCCCATAAACCCTAGTTTTGGAGCCCCAACTCCTTACCTAACATCCCTTCTTCGATTTTAGCCTAAAAAACACCTAAAAGCCCTTCAAAAACATCCTAAAATCCATAACAAACTTGAAGAATTCAGATCATAAAAAAGAGAGATACCTTACCTCAGAGATCAGAAATCAAATCTGGAAACAGAACGAAGCAAGGAGTACGGTACAAGGAGTAATTTTTGTCGGATCTGAGGGAACAAGGTCTTTGCTATCGGAAAGGTATAACTTCTTATTTTTTTTTATTATCTAGGTTTTTTTAGCAATGTAATTTATTTGGGAAGTTAGTAGAGACCGACTTTTGCCGAGCGGGAATGGTGCCTAACACCTTCCAACCCCGTAACTTGATCCCCGAACCTTTTTTTTTCTTTTTCGTAGATTAGTAATGTTTGCCTTTCTTAGAGTCAGTTTAGTTCCTAAACCTTAATAACTAGGTGGCGACTCCCAAACCTCAAGGGTCAAAAACGGATCCGCGCACCCCGCGGATCGAGGGCGCTTTCAATTGTTCGACCAAAGAAGGCCTCCTTTGGTGAATGTTGCTTGACTTGGTCAAAGTTTCAAGAATTTGATATTGGATTGCTTTGTCGAGTAAGTTCTTCTTTTGAGAATGAATATTCTTCAGTCTTCTTTTGTGAAATCGAGTATGATTGAGTTTTCTGACTATTCAACTCTTCTAAAACTTTGAAAAAATCTCTTATTCTTTTATGAATGAAACTCTCCTCTTTTGAGTGAGAAACATGGTAGATCCACTTATAAGTCTTAGCGTCTTTGTCGATGTTTTCAACTATATCATTTTTGACCAATAATCTTTGACTTTGAAATCACTCTTGACTTTATGTCTTGACCTATACTTTTATGCGATCCATCCATATATCCTTATGAGACCATGCAAGAAACATTGTTGAATTTCTCAAGTAAGTTTACTATTCTCTCATGTTCTCCTGAGGATAACGTATCACCAAGTTGCACTTCTTGAGTGTATTCTTTAATTCCAATATTTATCAAATTTGATTAATGACCTTTAAGTCATTTCTCATGTTAGATTTTATGTTCATATCATTATTGAACACAGGATAATCAAAAGTTTCTTTATTTATTGGAATTGAAAAGAACATAGACTGACAAACCTTACTAAAACCCAAAAATAAAGATGACTAACTGAATTCAAAGATTGACGCAACTAAAGTTAAAAAAACTAAGAAGACTTAAAAAACGACATCATTCTGAATAGAGGGACACAATTTTAGAGTCTATGCCACTTCGATTATCTTTGATGGATAACTTGAACTTGCTTGCTTTTACTATCTCTTCATATTCTGATTCAAGCCCCTGTCATATGCGTGACAACCCGTTGCTTCAATAATTTCTCTGTTCTTTAGTTTTGTCATTGCGTTAGAGTAGTTGTGCTCATTCTGGCATGGAGCGAATGCACTATTAAAAGCGATTGGGTGAATGAAGGAAACTGGGTCAATTGATTCGGGTTTGGATATGGATATTAAGTTTAGAGTAGGAGGGGGCTGATTTTGAAAAGTAGGCAAAATATTAGTCTTAACATTGGGAGTAGTAGGAGTGGGTATGGTGACTTTTCCTTGCTCAATAAGGTCTTGGATAACATGTCGGAGAGTAAAACACCTGTCAAGAACATGACCAGGCATCTGATGGAATTCACAAAATTACCTATTATCCATATTTAGGGGAAGATGATTAGGCAAAGGCTTAGGTTGTAAAGGTGTCAGCAATCCCCTTTTCATCAATTTTTGATAAGCAACACTAAGGGACATTCCAAGATTGGCAAATTGTCTCCTAGGCTTGGCTTGTGAAGATTGAGTAGCTTGAGGAGATAGTACGTAGGAGGTGTTGGCCACTTGTAAGGAATTGACATTAGGTTTGAAATATTTGGGTTTTGACTCAGACGGGTTACCAAAAAGTCCTGAAGAGTAAGCATCCTCAACTTGATTTCCAGCCTTAAGGAGGGATTGAAAAGTGGGAAGGTACTGAGGCATTAAGTACTTGGCATAATTTGGAGTGAGATTCCTGAGGATAATCTTGACTTGTTCCTTCTCTTGAGGTCGGTCCCACAATTGAGAGGCTTTAGCTCTCCATCGAGCAATGAACTCAGTGAAAGTTTCCCCGGATTTCTGTTTAGTAGTTTCTAGGTCTCTTCTTGTGAGTTCAATATCCGTGTTGAATGAATATCGATCAATGAATTCTTTCATCAATTCATGCCATGTTCTTACCCGAGATGAGTCCAATGACATTAACCAACGTAGGGCAGGACCTGTAAGGGTTCTTTGAAAAAGTTGAGCCATCTGTTCTTCATTCAGACCCTGAGATTGCATTATGCCGACATATAATTTTAAGTGAGTCCTAGGGCATCCAATACCGTCAAACTTCTCTATATCTGGCATTGTGAACTTTTCTGGTAGACGGACCGTGGGAAACAAGGTCATTGCCTCTAATCCAAGAGTAAGATCATCAGGGTCTTTGATGTTCTTCAAAGCAGTTTCAACCTGAGTTATTCGATGAGCTAAGACAGGGTCAACGTGTAACTGATCATCTTCTTGATTTTCAACAAGGTCAAACACATCCTGAGGTTCTATAGCTTTATCTTTTCCCTTTTCAATTTTTAAGGATTCAATTTGTGTTTGGACAGAAGCAATAATCTGTGCTTGAAAAGATTCTAAAATCTGACGGAGTGCTGTTTCATCCATGGTACTCGTTTCTTCTCGTGGCAAAGACTGACTACTTGGCAATGATACTCTAGAAAGACGACTCTTTTCATGGATCCAAAGTGGTACAGATGGAGGTTTAGAACGTTTAGGACCAATTATCACCTGATTGGAAGTAAATCAAGGTTAACCATTGACTCTAAAGGTTTGACTCTTAACCACATGATTAAAGTTTCGATATAGAATAGCCCAAGTCTGATGGAAAATATCGAATCCAAATGCACTATAAGTCTATAGTGACCAAGAAAGTGAGAAAGTTAGACGCGGGTCTACCCCTGATTGGGATTGAACTTTTGATCAGACAAATTAATTTGATCCTAAGAACAAATCTTTCTATACAAAGTGGTCTGGATCTTTAAAAGTGAAACCAATTAGTCCAACTGATTTGGTATTGATTAGTTTGATCCATTTGTCAATTGGGCCAATTGGTTTAAGTGGTTTAAAATGATCGGTACATTTTACCGATTGGGTCGGTCCGGTATTGCGGGTTTTGTTTGATTATTCTGGATCGGTCCGCCCACTTACCTGTTAGTTGGATTGAATAAAGCAACCTAGGAACACCCATAGTCAGTTTGGGTCGTGACCTATAGGGAAGGTTTCTAGACTCTAAGCTTAGTACGTGCAATATATTTTATCTGGTCACCCTTGCCCAAATACACCTATATACCTCTCGATACGTGGTGACTTGGTTTGATATACCGTATAGGTGATAATCTAAAACCTCAACTCACTTCTCTGAAGCAAAAAATAGTCAGTTTGATCTCCAGTTGAGAGGTGGCGCGTGATGCTGAGCAAGAGCCCACTTAAATACCTCTCGTCTAGAATAGATGTAGTCTATCCCCCTCGTACAGTAGGGTACAGTGGGGCAAGATCTCGCTTAGGCATCGGTTTTGACCAAGAAGTGCAATTGATATACTTAGATTATCTTTTACATACCTATTGGTACGGGTCAAGAGTTGTAGCTTTCATAAATGGTTTGGCATCCCACGAGGGGACTGACCATGTACTAGTACTACGTTGGCAAACGGGACATGTGACTGTGTGGCTCACAATAGGTCAAAGGCTCAGGTCGCTCCAGCCTGGGTGTATCGATATACTTCTCAGAATCACCTGATCAGACAGTATTGATGCCCCAGTTTGATATACCCTAAGGTACGTGATTGGAGTTGTGGTTTTCATGAATGACGTTGCATCTCCGAAGAGACCGGGCCACGCACTAGTGTCACGCTGGCTATATAGGACGTGTAAGTGTGCAAAACAGTAAACGTGCATGTGGCGTGTGCAAAACAGGGTTGGGTGTGCCTGGGGCCTTTTTCAAACAAATGGGCCGATGGACCATATTAAACCAATCATTATAACATGAATCATATGAATATTTAATCAAAGCAAACACCATTCCAAATCACATAATTAAAGATAAGCACATCACACCTATATCAATGTTAGAAGCAGGCATTTAATCCAAATTATTTCTTTATGTGTTCCAATCAAGGGTTATTCTGGGTGATCTTAAACAAATTGGGATTTCGATGAACGCTAAACCAAGGATGAAATAATAATTGTCGAAAACCAATATGATTATCCAAGATTTAAAAAAAATAAAACAACAGGAAATTTAAAAGAAAAAGCTACTTTTAACAAACCAAAGTGAATCTAAAAGGAAACTTATTGCCACACAGATCCATTTGTAATCAAATAAAGAAAGCATTAATCAACAACGTGATATAATGTGCTCTATGTAGAAAGATTGGTGTGATAATAATCTAATAAAATAGTCCAAAGTCAAACTTAACCCAAAACAACACATAAATCAGAGGTTTAGAAGATCTAAAAGAAAAACTCGATGAAGTTGAAAAATTCAGCACCCCTTTTTTTATTTTCAATAAAGGTTTTAAAATTAGAATGATCTAAGTTTGATGCGAAATCGTTACACAAAGGGACTGCTAATCTTACCTCTAGGTGGCTGTAAAAACTCACTTAGTCGATAAACTCGACTCACAAAATTTCAAAACAGCAAGGTAAAAGAAACGAGCCTAATTTTCCCATGTATCTTTTTTCAACATAATGATCGGGTATATAATGATCGGGTATAGGTTACATTTCAATTTCATCCGAAACCAACAAATAACCAAACCAAATCTGATAGTAGGAGGAATCGACCAATTAGTCAACCAGATTCAGGCTCTTTTAAACAAAGGAAACCCCTTTGAAGTTTGAAACTATCCGATCGCTGAAATATAAATCCTAAAACCCCAAGCTTACCAACGATTCCCCCCAAATCATGTGAAAATTTTCAACAAGGCAAGATCGGGGAAGAAAGATTCGTAAAAACCTTTCTAATCAAAACATCAAACACCAAAAACGATTCTGCGATTTGATTGAGCAAACCAGATACAAACGAACACAACAACAATGTTCGACCAAAATGGATCAATCTGGAACGTCTCTGTATTCGTTTTAAGCATCAATGGGTTTTTAATAAAAATGTGTTCAATTCAAGCATCAACGGGTTAAAAAAAACACAAAGATATGTTCGATTCAAGCATCAACAAGTTTTTTTAAAAAAACACAAAGATGTGTTCGATTCAAGCTCAACCGATTTTATAAAACACAAAGATGTCTGTTTTTTTTCGATTTGAAACAACTCACCATCTTTTTCGACAGAAAACAAAAAATGGCTAAACTTGAATGGATCTTCAATCGGCTGTTAATTGGAAACTTCGTAGCTCCTTATGGAAGAAAAATCGGTTTTTTTATGTTAATTATATGTTGATCGAAGCTGATTTCCATCGGCTGAACAGAGAGACCGAATCGGTCTCTGTTAATAACGATGAAACAATGTGATTCAACATCTTAAGAAGATGATGTGCAGGTATAAAAAAGTGATTTTTGTTTGTTACACACCAGCCTAAAGTTTCTGTCAACAGAACCTTTAAAAAAAATAAAAAAATTTCTTCTTTAGCCCCTCGCAGCCTTTTAAAAGAAAAATAAAAGCAGTAGCCTCTTCTTTCTAAACCATATCGACCAACCTTGGGAGGGAATCTTAGTATGAACTACGTTTTGACCTGATCCCAAAAGAAAAAGAAATATTTGGGGTACGTAGGCAACCTGAGAAGTTACTTCAGGCCCGGTCATACAAAAAAATTATTCTTTTAAGAAAAGTGTTATCCAAAAGGAAAATCCCCTATTGAAAGGTTTAAAAGAAAAGAATGCCAAACTAGGGGCATTAGAAAAAAAATCAAAAGAATTGATAAAAAGAAAAGAATGCCAAACTAGGGGCATTTAGAAAAAAATCAAAATAATTGACAGAAAAGAGAGAATATCAAACTAGGGGCATTTTGGGAAGTTGAACCTTATATCTTTTCTTTCTGAACCATATCCTAAGCTCACCTATTAAGTCCTCCTGAATGCTAATTGACTCGGTTAAGGTGCAGAGAACTAAGAAGTTGTCGAGTTGGTCATTCAAGATCATCAAGAAAAAAAAAGAAGCCCGCTAAGTCGAAAACCCAAAAAGGCAATTTAGGCAAAAGTTAGGGTATAACTATAAAAAAAGAAAGCCTGCTAGGTTGAAAACCTGAAAATACGACTTAGGAAAAAATCAAGGCATCATCAGAAAAAAAAAAAGCCCGCTAAATTAAAAATCTAAAGAGGCGATCTAGGCAAAAATTAGGACATCATCAAATGGGAGGAAAGGTCCCATCAAGAAGAAAAATTCAGAAGGAAGCTTGTGCAGAAACTAGAAAATGCAGAACCATTCAAGCCACGATATTCATTTTTCAGCTAAGAGCTCACATCCGACGAAGACAATGTTGAAGTAAAAAAAAATCAGAAGTTATCTTGAACATTGTAGGATCTTCAAAAGTATGTTTACTTGTTCAAGTGTTCGCTAATGGAAGATGTAGAATCATCAACCACTTTGAAGAGAAAGATCTTCTATTCTAATATTTATCAAGATTTTTTAAGTTCAGCTTAAGCATTTTTCAAAAGAAATTCGAAAGAAAATTATCAATCCTTTATTGCACATATGATAATCTTAAGAGTCTTAAATTTAAGAGAATGTCAGTTCTTCTATTTGTCATACATCAGAGTCCATATTTTTCAAGCGTAATCCATTCCATCAGTCTCGTAGTCAAGTCCTAGTTAAAGTCAACCTTGAAACTAGGGGCATTTTTGAAAGTCATTTAATTCCAAAGTTTTTTGTTCTTAATCACATGATAAAA